>NC_137793.1:59593284-59798690 GCF_963383645.1 Muscardinus avellanarius | reverse complement strand
CAGAAAATTTTCCAAACGTAGAGCAAGAGGTCGATACACAGGTCCAGGAAACTTATAGAACTCCATTCAGACAGGATCGGAGAAGAGGATCCCCATGCCACATAACTGTCAAAATGACCAATGTGGAAGCCAAGCAGAGAATCTTAAAGGCAACAAAAACAAAGGGCCAAGTGACATTCAGAGGCAAACCAATTAGAATCGCTCCAGACTTCCCAAACCAAGTCATGAGAGCCAGAAGGGCTTGGAGTAACATATTCCAAACTCTGAAAGAAAACAACTTCCAGCCAAAAATTTCCTACCCAGCAAAACTTTCTATCAAATTAGATGGAAAAATAAGAAGCTTCCATGACAAACAGAAACTGAAGGAATTTATGTCTTCAAATCCAGCGCTAGAGAAAATACTCAGAGATTAACTACAAAGAAGAAATAGGTAACACACACCAGAACCAGAGAAACAAGATTTTCCATCCAACAGACAACTAAGATTGGTTATCTGTGGAGATTCATTATTTATGTTAGTCTTTTACCTATCTCTAAATTGTATTGTTTGCTTTTATTGTTGCTAATTTGTAGGATTTCTAGTTGGAATATTAATATACCTTCAGATATAGCATTTGGAAATATTTTATCCCATTCTATCAGTAACTTTTAATTCTGTTTACATTGTCTTTGGATATACAATAATTTTTTTTTTATTTTTTAAGGGAGTTTGTTTACCCTTCTGTTGTCTGTGCCACTGAAATCATATCCAAGAAAATACTGCCAATTTCAATATTGTGAGGTTTTATGACCCAGATTTTCTTCTAAGAGTTTATAGTCTTAAGATGTATAGTTAGGTCTTTTATCTATTTTGAGTTAATATTTGCATATAGTGGTAGGTAAGGGTCCAATTTTATTCTTTTTCATGTAATTATTATTTTTCAACAATATTTATTAAAAAATTATTATTTCCTTCACCAAATGTTCGTGGGAAACCTTGTCAAAAATAACTTGACAATATAAGGAAGAATTTATCTCTTGTCTTTTATTTAACTCCAATGGCTTTATAATAGTACTACACTGTTTCAATTATTGTAGCTTCATATGGTTTGAAATCAGAAAATATACATCCTCTAGCTTTGTTCTTTTTCAAGATCATTTTGGGTATCTAGAGTCCATATTCCATATTAGGATAGATTTTTTCTGAAAAATAAATAAATAAATAAATGTATGATAGTTTCACCTAAAAAAAAAAAAAGAAAAAATATTCTCTGGTAAGAAAGAAATAAAAAGAAATATTGAAATGTTATCTTTAAGTCATCAAAAGCTTGGTATCAGACAAATGAAACTGTTATGTGAGATTATCATTGTTAATTTTTGATAAATTGCTATAATACTAGATGTCAACCACTAAGCCAAGCATGGGAAGGAGGGATGGGGAGGGAACGGGGTGGGGATCAAGTAGGGGCTAACTGGGCGATGTGTGCATGTATGTCTACAAAAGTTTTTTTTTTTTATCCCATTATGATGTATGAATACAGTGCACCAATAAAAATAAATAAATAAATTCGCGTTCACTAAGTAAAAAAAAAGATATGATTAAGAAATTAAAATCTTTCACTTAAAAATCAGATAAACAGCTGGGCGTGGTGGCGCACGCTTGTAATCCCCGCGCTTGGGAGGCAGAGATAGGAGAATCGCACAGGTTCAAAGCCAGCTGTGCTGTCTTAAGAGACCCTGTTTCCAAATAAAAAGTATAAAAAATAGGTCTAGGAGTGTAGCCCGGAGGCAGAAGGGCTTCCAGGAACCCCAGTACCACCACCACCACAAAAAAAAAAAAAATCAGATAAACAACAGCCAGTGCAGTGGTGCATGCCTACAGTCCCAACTATTGAGAAGCTGAGGTAGGGAAACACTTGAGTCTGGGAATTTCAGAATAGCCTAGGCAACACAGTGACACTCCATCTCAATACAAAAATCAACTAAACACAAAAGATGACGGTAATACAAGAAATAAGTTAAATAAGTTAATACAAGTAATACAATAAATAATACAATAAATACAATAATAATAAATAAACAATAAATAATAAATAACAATTAATACAATAAATAAGTTAATACAAGTAATACAAGAAATAAGTTAAATAAGTTAAATAAGATAAAGAAAGCTTTAACACATATGAAAGTAAGAAGCAGAATGACAGAAGTTTCTCCTTCTGACTGTAAGAATACACAGATTAAACTCTCCAAAAGAAAGAAGTGACAGAATGGATCAAACAAAGAAACATGATCCAATCTATGCTGTCTATGAGAGACTCACATTAGACTCAAAGACAGAATGAGTTGAAAGACAAAGGAAAACAAACAAAAGGTATACCACACAAACAGTAACTAAAACAGGGGTAAGCTACACTATCAGACAAAACACACTTTAAATGAAAAAGGTTATCGGAACATTATCAATAAAAGAAACATTATTAATAAAAGTTATAATACAACAAGAAGAGATAACAGTTATAAACATTTATATATCTAATAACAGACCCTTGCAACATACTTCAGTAATGGAGTTGATGAGAAAAGTAAGTATTTCTACAACAGTAGTGGGAGACCTCAATAATTCTCTCTCAAAAATGGACAGCACAACCAGACTTATTAAGGAGAGAACACTACAGAGCAAAGAGATCCCACAGATACACACAGAGCACTCTAACTCAACAACAGAACATACACTCTCAAGTGTACATGAGACACACTCCAGGACAGACCATACGTTATATCACAAATTAAGACTCCAATATATTTTACAAAGAATGACTTCATACAAAGTGTCATTTCTAATTACAATAGGATAAAGTTAGAAATCAGTAACTGAAAAAAAAAGAAAAATAAACAAATTTGTGTGAGTTAAACAACAGATAAGTTAGAAACAGAGGTAAATAAGAACAAAAACATAACACATCAAAAGCAATACTAGGAGAAATTCATAGCTATAAATGCTTACATTAAAATAGAAGAAAGTCAACAATTTAATCTTTATAATTTCAGAAATTATCACAATAACAAAGTAAGGCCAAATTAAGAAGTTAAAAATAAATATGAGAGACAAATAAAATAGAAAACAAAAAAACAGCAGAAAAAAAAATCAACAAAACCAAAGACTGATTTTTTAAAAAGAGTAACAAGTTTATGCCGGGCATGGTAACACACGCTTATAATCCCAGGGCTTGGGATGCTGAGACAAGAGGATCACACAGGTTGGAAGCCAGCATCAGCTACTTAGTGAGGCTCTCAGCAATTTAGTGAGATCCTGTTTCCAAATAAAATATATAATAGGTCTGGAAGAGTAACCCAGAGGTAGAAAAAACCCTGGGTTCTATCCCCAGTAACACACACACACACACACACACACAATGTGTATATATATATATATATGTATATATATATAGCTATAGATATATACACTTATATATATAGATATATACACTTATAGCGTTTGTGGACCTTTTTTCTTAGTCAAGACAATAAAACCATTAAAAATGTATCTCTCTGGAGTAACACTGACTAGAGAGAAGCCATAGGCTGGTCTAGAGTATAAAATAGGTCTGGGAGTATAGCTCAGAGATAGAAAAGCCCTGGGTTCCACTCCCAGTACTACACACACACACACACACACACACACACACACACACACACACACGAGTAATAGATTTAATAAATCTTAGCTAAACAAAGACTAAATGTATAAAAAAATTAAGGAAACAGAAAACCACCATTAAAACATATTAATATGTTAATAGTAATAGTTGTAGATAAGATCCATTAGTACATATTAATATTAGTCAGTAAGAATTTTAAAGGAAATGGGATCCTGTAATCCTAGTACATGGGAGCCTGAGTTAGAAGGATCACAGGTTTGAAGTCAGTCTCAGCAATTTAGTGAGGTCCTCTGCAACTTGTTTCAAAAAAATAAAAAATAAAACAAAAATTAAAAATTATATTAAAAATAAAAAAAAACAGACCTGGGGGCATAGCTCAAAGGTAGTGGGATCCTGGGTTCAATCTCCATTACTGTAAAAAAAAAAAAAACCAAACAAAACAAACGGGATATTCATTTGTCTCAGAGTAGTTCCCCTGAGCTTGTTAAATTACAAAGGGAAAAATAGTAATTTTACAGTGGAGAACCGGGTAGACATCAGAGATGAAGGTTAACGTCACCAGTAAGAAGACACATCAAGCTGGGTGTGGTGGCGCACACTGGTAATCCTAGTATTAAGGAGGCTGAGACCAGAGAATCACGGTTCGCAGACATCCTCAGCTACTTAACTAGGACCTTTGTAACTCAGTGAGACCTTTTCAAAATTAAAAAAGACTAAAATAATAGGGATGAGGGTGTAGCTCAGAGGTACAGTGTCCCTGGGTTCCATCTCTAGTACCACAAAGAAAAAAATAAATAAAAAAGAAGACACATCAATACCATTTACCCCGAGACAATGCTCTGAGAAGTCATGTTAGGATTTCAACCTCAGATCTTATCATACTTCACAAGTTCATACTGTTGATCATTTTGCTATGAATAAGCATATTTTCTTTCAAAAAACTGGGAACAGATTTGTTGGGAAAAGCAAAAAAAAATTACATCAATCAGGATATTTCAATTATCATTTGTGAGATATACTCAATTCTATGCAGATAACTCAGAAAATGATAGGTAATTCAGTGATCATACAGTATCTAACAGGATATTCTCAAGTTTGATGATCAGAAATGAAATAATGAAGTCCAAAAAATGCCAATGTATAAAAAGAAAAACAGAATACTTAACTAGTGTTTGATAATAACAAATACTTAGAATAATATACTTATTTTCATTTAATACTATTCTAATTTGAATTCAATATTTAATTCATAAAATGTATTTAATTATGATGGCAAATACCACTGTTTACTTATTAAATTAAGCCTAACAATAACCCTACAAGGCAGGTACTAATATTATCCCTTTTTGCAGGTCAGGAATCAAAGGCATGATAAACTGAGTAGTTTGGGGTTTATCCTTTAGTAAGCAGCAGTGCTTACTATACTACAGCAGAAAATATCAATTTATATAGTAACATGTACCAGGTACTATGCTAAATACTTTATATGCGCCAATACTCATAATATTCCCATCCATTAGCCTTTTTTTTTTTTTTTTTTGCGGGTCTGGGATTGAAACCCAGGGGCATTCAACCTCTGAGCTACACCCCCTGCCCTATTTTTTATTCTTTATTTTGAAGCCGGGTCTCACTGAGTTGCAGAGGGCCTCACTAAGTAGCTGAGGCTGTCTGCAAACCTCAATCCTCTGGTCTCAGCCTCCTAAATGCTGGGATTACAAGTGTGTGCCACCACGCCCAGCTTCCATTAGCCTTTATGCAGGATATTTAGCATGCCTGGCTTCTACTTGGTGACTGTTAGAAGTATCCCTCTGCCTGAGTCATTGAGATAAGCAAAGACCTTCCCAAACATTTCCAAGTGCTACTGAGGGAGGAATGCTCCCAGCCAAGACTGGCTGGTTAATAGGTTATTTGATAGAATGTGAACCTAGACCTGTGTAACTCCAAAGTAAATACTCTTCACTGTAGGAGACACTAACTGGTAAAAAGTTGGGATTCTTAACACAAATACGCAATGTGGGGAACCGAGATTCATAAATAACAGGGCCATGTGCTCCAGATGAGGCGATCATAGTTAAAGATCCTGTGAGTTAAAGTCATCTACAAAGTGTAATAGTGAAATATGTCATTGGGTTTTGTTGTTTCTTGTTTGTTTGCTTGTTTGTTTTTTTGGTACTAGGGATTGAACCCAAGAGTATTTTACCTCTGATCTACAACCTTAGCCCTTTTTATTTTGAAGGAGGGTCTCCCTAAATTGCTGAGGCTAGCCTCGAACCTGTGATTCTTGGTCTTCCAAGTACTGAGATTACAGGTGTATGCCAATACACCCGCTTCATTTGTTGAATTAAGTCACAGAGCATGAGCCAATTTGTAAAGTTTATTGAATTTATTATTAAGGAAACAGATTCAATATAGAATTCTGAGTGAGAATTGACAGCATTAACATGTTAATTACCTGTGAAGATCTAAAATGAACAGTCGTGGGTATCAGGGACTCAGCCTTCTAAAGGAATTTCAAAGACTATCTTTTCCTTTTGTTTTGCCATTCAATTATTTTAATCTATTTAGGATGTTTTTCCATCAGATGTTACATAATCTCTATAAATTATGAGTACAAAATCATTTACAATATTCTCATCAGTCTTTTATTTAGCAAAAAACAATTCAAGGACATTGGGAGAAAATATTAAAAAGCAAACTAGTAATAATTAGTGATAGATTACAAAACTTTGGAAGACCATTTCAAGCATTTCCTCAAAAACACAAAACATAAACATCTCTATTTTCAGGAGAATAAAGTAGCTTCGGTATCATTTGTGTGCTATTTTAAACTTCTGAAAAACTGAACATTGTAAATATGTACTAATATAGATTATTGTGGCAGTAACCTATAATCAAAACTATGGTTTGGGTTGTTCAATGTTATTTCTATACTTCTGCATGTACATGAATGAGCATAAACACATGGGTGCACTGAAAACAACCATTCAGTTTTCAAATCTCATAATGTTACCTTTGCAATAATGACTTCCTTCTTCAGAATCTTCATAGCATAATATTTTCCACTTGCCTTTTCTCGGACCAAGATAACTTTCCCAAAAGTGCCTTTACCTAGTAGTTTCAAATAGTCAAAATCATTCATTGTCTGAAAAATACAAAATAAAAACCTAATATGAAATACTTGACATCATTTATTTGTTACCATGTATGTATATATGCAAAGTCCACTCGAAAATTTTTTTTACCAATTTCTAAGCACCCCCTAAATGAAAAAGCATCAGACTGGCATTGATTTCTCACTGTAACCTCAAATGCTAAAAGTAATTTAAGCAGTTCTCAGATACTGGAGAAAGTTATTCTGAACCCAGAACTCTTCCACTGGTCCAATTATGATTAAATGAAAGGAAACAGAGGAAAAGCCATTACATTCGCTTTCAAGGATTAGTAGTGCTGCTCAGCCAATGTGATAATAAAAAACATCCCACACAACTACTTCCAAATTATGCCTCGGGAGAAGCTCTTCTGAACGAGCTATTTGAGAATATCTCCATCAAAATAAAAATGGAATCCAAGGAAAAGATATATTTATAAGAAATGTCAAAAAAACCCTGGAGCTCAGTGAAAAAAGAAAATCGAAGACAACAGTTCTGATTTCTGAGAAAGCAAGTGATGCATTTCAAATAGGAGGGCAGGGAGCTCTAAGAAGGTCTTTGATTCATCTGCCTGTTTCAGTTTCATTTCTCATTCTTATTCCAAGTCAGGTGATTTCCAAGACACTGTTAGGCAGGCTTACCATTTACTCTCTACAGTCCTCTGTGCAGACTTCTGCCTTACCCATCAACATTCTTCCACAAACTTCCAAAAATTTAAAATGGTTTGTCTCCCTCACCTAGCTTTTCAAAAATTTTTGTTAACTTGTTTCATTCATTCATTCATTCATTCATTTTTGGTGGTACTGGGGTTCCTGGGAACCCTTTTACCTCTGGGCTATATTCCCAGATCTATTTTATATTTTATTTGGAAACAGGGTCTCTTAAGCCAGAGAGGCTGGCTTCAAACCTGTGGGTTCCTCCTGTCTCCACCTCCCAAGCGAGGGGATTACAAGCCTGCGCCACCACACCTGGCAACTTGTTTCCTTTTTAAATATCCTTTCCTGTGATTTCAATGGACTTTGGAAAAGAAGGGAAGGCCACTGTGTAGGCAGTCTGCTTTCTTAAACTCCTTTAGAGGTTCACGAATATCAAGCACTTAAGTTTTATCCTACAGACAAAAGTCATTGAATATTTTAGTGCCTTTTATAACTTTTTTAAACTATTTACCATCCATTAGAAATAAATGTGACAAATGTCTCCAATCAATAACTTCAGCTACCATTTTAGGAAACAAGGAGAAAAGCAAATTAAATCCAAAAGAATTAGAAGAAAGAAAACGAAAATCTGATTAGTAACCAACTAAATTTTAAAAAGAAAAACAGTAGAAAAATTTCAATGAAACCAAAAGCTGGCTCTTTGAGAAGATCAATAAAAATTAATAAACCTCCACCCAGATTATTCAGGAAAATAAAGACAAGACACAAATGACCATCATCAGGGATAAGAGGAGTGATAGAACTAAAGACTCTACAGACACTAATGAACCATAATAAAGTTTTGTGCTAATGAAATTGACAGAGAAGAAATGAACAAATTCCCTGAATGTCTCAAACTACCAACACTCACTGGAGAAGTAGGAACTGCTCTCTATTTATGAAGAAAATTGAATTTGTGCTAAATAAAACTTTTCATAAAGAAAACTCCAGGTCTAGATGGATTTCTCTGGTAACTTTTACAAACATTTTTAAAAAATGATGCTAATTCTATACAAATTCTATGCAAAGTTTCTGAAAACTGAAATAAAGAAATCATTCCCAATCCATTCTGAGGCCCAACATCCAAATTATTGACCCTGATATCCAAACCAGACAAATATTACAGAAAAAACAGTATATTTTATGTATCTACATGTAAATACTCTAAATTTAAAAAAATGACTGCTCACATTCATTTGACATAATTTGTTGCCTATAATTTTGGTAATTTCCCCCAAATGTCAAGTTACAATGTCTTAGACATTCAATAATATCTCTAGTTCAAAGGAAAGAGTAAGCTACAAAGAGACAGAGGGAGAAAGAACAAAGTGCATGTATTAGTTCAATTATAAATCTAACATGTGGCGCTAAATATCTGGATACAGAAACAAAGCAAGTGCCATCTGGATAAATAATAGACAATATTAGGTAGATTAAATTTCACTAACAGATTAAAAATTCAGGAAGTAACCTCCAAGCTATTTGTAATAAGTAGTTTTCAAAGATGGCTGCCTTCTTCCCATGGAGAAGTGGACTTGTCTCTCTCTTCCTAGGTTGGCCTTGTATCCTGCTTTAAACATAAACTGTGAGCAAAGTGGTATTTTGCCAGTTCCAGATAGAGCCTTTAAATCTGACAGATTTCCCTTTTGGAAACTTCTAGAAAGTCAGCTCTCTGGCTATGAGGAAGCTCAGGCTATCATGCTGGAAAGAGGGGCCATGTCTAGAGACCCTGAAAGACAAGATAGCACACTGAGAGAGAAACCATGCAGAGAACCACAAAGGTACCACAGTCAAAAGTCACCATCAAGCCCCCAGACATCGGAGAAAGGTTTTCTTGCATTTCCAATATGTTCCAACTGGAAACAACTACTTGAGAAATCTATGCAAGACCAGCAGAACTGCCCAGCCAAACAATAAAATCATGAGAAATAATACACTGCTGTTGTTTTAAGACATTAAATTTGGGGTAATCTGTTACATGGGAACAAATTGATGAAAGACAAAATTCTCATTAGCCAAGTCACACTGTGTTGTTCAAAGTTTCATTTGGTTAGTATCTTCCTAATTTTCTTATCTAAAAGCACTAGAAAATATACTTACTATGTCCTATTACTAAATATCATAAAGAATAAAACTGAATTCCAAGGAATAAAAATTAGAAAATAATTTATAAACTGTTTCATGACATTTTCAGATGAAAAGCAATATAAAATTATGAAACATATATTCCTTAAGAAATGCAATTCTTGAGGACAATGAAGTTAAAAATATGACAGCCTTAACTCTGAATTTCACAGCTTCTGTCAGTTTGTCAACCTTAAAAAAAGGAAGTTGCATGGAAAATAATCGTTAAAAAAGTATTCTGTGGTATAATCAAAAACAGATTTCATTATCTATTTTGACAAAACTTCAGAAAACTAAAATGGTATCATTTATACCAAATGCTCATGTTCAGAATGAAATACACAGTAATTATTTAGTCTTTATAAATGAAACAAAAGCTATTAGAAGTGTTTTCCTCTTTTGGATAATTAAGGGGAAAGATAACAAGACTTTATTAAAAAAAAAAAAACACACATGAGCATGGATACTCTTCCGAAAAATCAATCTTCCAAAACTCAATCCTAAAAATTTATTAATGAACTATTTTGCATAGCTATACTCTTTCTTTCTCATGCCCCCCCCCTCCTTTCTTTTTTATGATGCTGGAAATCGAACCCAGTGCCTCTCTAATGCAAAGAAAGTATTCTACTATTATGCCACAGCCCCAGTCCTCCTTTATATGTTTAGGTAGCTACTGTAGATTAAAAGATGAATATGTATATATATATAAAACAAATGTTTAATATATATTCCAATATATTCAAATCACACACACATGAATATAAAAAAGATTGTATGTTTCAGACTTTAAAAATGAGTATATAATTGATGAGGAAAACAAGGAAAGTCACAGAAAAGAATACTGAGGTATTGGAATATTTGGTAAAACATCAAATCCAGATAAGTTTACACTGTAAGAGCAAAATCGAGTTAGTGAAAAGGGGAGAAGGCTCTCATGAAATTCATCCTCGCTTGCATCTCTGCCCCACTTCTGGTGTTCCTTGTCGTCAAAGGAGGAGATGCTCAGCTGATTTGTTACCTTCTACAACATTGGACTAGTTTTTTTTTCCCCCCCAGTGCTCAGAAAAAACCATAAGATAAGCACACAATAAATGCTAACATGTGATAATTAGTGAAAAGAATGAATTATAAGAATATCCACACTAGTATTTTTAAAAACAAAGCAAAATGTATTATGCCTCCAAAATCATTTATATACCAACCTTAACAACAACAAAAAAATCTTCACATTTTTCCCATTTCTTTGTTCTTAAAAATTCTCTCTTCAAAGTTTTTCTGGTTAATGTCCATATTCACATCCCAAATCCTTCCATCCAGTAGACATAGCACTTAGGGTGTTACAAATTCCCCTTTTGAACCTCTGTCTTCACCATATCTTATTAGTCTGTTAACCAAATTTTCAGGAATTCCAGAGAATTAAACCGGGTACAGCTGGTAGGTATGACATGTTTTTGAATGAGATAGTCTATAATTCAAAGGCTGAGATTAATTGGGACTTGATTTAATATTTATTAAGCTATTCAAATTTCAAGTTAATTGTGTACATGTGCACGTTCATGTGAAGATTTTTTTTTAAATCTTTGAATAGATGAATAAAGCTAGATTATGGTTTTCTTTTTGTCCAAGGAACAATGAAAGATCAAAATGAATTAAGAGGCATTCATTTCAACAAAAATAGAGAAGTATACAAAAACCAGAAAAGGTTCATAGACATTTGACCAAGATCGAGTGTAAAATATTATTTTAATTAAATAAAAACTTTACATAGGAGAAAATCATCAACTCTCTTACACGTTATCATTCAACAAGTTCACACGTTAGCACAAGAAAGAGGAGGGCTTATTATTATTATTTTAATGATACTAGGAATTGGATATTTCAGGGCCTACTTTATGCTAAGCATGTGCTCTAGTATCCATCTACATCTCCAAATCTTAAAAAAAATTTATTTTTTCAAATAGTTCTACCTTGTGACCCTCATGCCTCAGCCTCCTAAGTATATGAGATTATAGGTGTGCTCTACTTGGACCAGCCCAAGAGTAAGGATTTAAATTTAGGCCAGTCTAACTCAAAAGAATTCTTAATGTCAAAATAAGAACTCATTGTGCCAATGTCAGATTTCAGATTGGGGCAAGGGTAGAATTTACCTAGCATGAAAGAGTCCCTGAGTTTGATCCCTAAAACTGTCAAAAACAACAAACAAAAACCACATGTACACACAGACTAAATCTCATGGCTACTACATTGAATATTTGTGTATTCCTACTTGAGGATTAACCTAATATAGAAAGCATATTATAAAATATATTTGGACTGGAAATGATGGTGTATGCTTAGTAATCCCAGTATTTTGGGAGGCTGAGACAGGAGGATCATAGGTGTGCAGCCAGCCTCAGCAACTTAGGAGTCCTACATAATTTAGTGAGACTGTTTCAAAAGCAAAAGCAAAATAGGGCTGGGAAGCTGGTGCATGCTTGTAATTCCAGAATTTGGGAGGCTGAGACAGGAGGATTGCAGGTTCACGGCAAGCCTCAGCTACTCAGTGAGGCCCTCTACAACATAGTGAGACCCTGTTTCAAAAATAAAAAATAAAAAATAGAGCCGGGTATGGTGGTGCACGCTTGTAATCCCAGCATTTGGGAGGCTGAGACAGGAGGACTGTGGTTCATGGACAGCCTCAGCTACTTAGTGAGGCCCTCTGCAACTCAGTGAGACCCTGTTTCAAAATAAAGAATAAAAAATAGGGCTGGGTGTGGTGGCACACGCTTGTAATTCCAGTGCTTGGGAGGCTGAGAGAGGAGGATCGCACAGGTTCAAAGCCAGTCTCAGCTACTTAGTGAGGCTCTCAGCAAATTAGTGAGACCCTGTTCTGTTTCCAAATAAAAACATAAAATAGGTCTGGGAGTATAGCCCTGAGGTAGAAAGCCTCTGGGTTCTACCCCAAGTAACACACACACACACACACACACACACACAAACACACACACAAAAAAAAAAAAAAAAAAGAAAAGAAATAGGGCTGGGGGTGTAGCTTCGAGGTAGAATGTCCCTGAGTTCAATCCCCAGTGCTGCAAAAAAAAAAAAAAAAAAAAAAAAAAAAAAAGAGCTGGGGATATAGTTCAGAGGTAGAATGTCTCTGGGTTTAATTCCTACTACCACAATAAATAAATGAAAAATTAAATAATATTAAAGGCAAGAGGAAAATGAAACTTATAAAGTTATAAGTTTCTCATGCCCCCCCCCACTCTCTACTCAAGACCCCCACTCTCTACTCAAGAACCCCATTTGACTCACTGCTACAGTCCTGGTCAATTATCTGGTTTTAAATAACATATAGTTCCAGCACATGTATATAAAAAACATTCATACATACACATAAGTAACCTAGCTGACATTTCACTGCAAATGGCAGTTTTCAGCATATTTCTTTCAAGACAAATAAATGCTATGCTGAGTAAGAGTATAGTTGTTATTTTCTACCTTTCTTTTATGATGGGTTGTAGAAGCATCCATCTCTTCTTCTCCTATATTATCAATTTGTGAAGTTGGACTACAATTCATTCGCTCTTCTTCTTGCCTTTGCAGTCTGTCTGCTACAGCTTGGATAGCTTCTGTCCATTCTTCCCTATAAAAATTAGTAAAATTTTTCATTAGCAAAATGTGAGGATTTAAATATTTTATAAAATATGAAATTAGCAAAAAATAATCTATTCCATTGTAGCTCCCCCATCATTTTCTACCATCACACCAAGTTGAAAATAATCTTAAAAGCATTTTCATTTCAGCCCTAATGTCAGAAGTAGCATTTATTTGGATGTATGTTAAATACGTTAATGAAATTAAAGAGAATATTTTAAAATCCAGTGAGCATCACTTAAAACTACAACTAAATTTTTGTCTGTACACATCCTATCTTTAAGTAAATTGATCCTCCCTCAAAAGTTAGCTGCACTTTTGTTTTTTATTTTTGTTTAGACACTACAAGTCCATCATAGACATAGACAAAATTTTTATGTGGTCCAACAGACATTCCAGTAAATTTTTTTTTGCTTGTGGTACTGAGGATTGAACCCAGGGTCTCAACAGAAGATTTCTAAAACCAAAACTTTCCACTGTTCCAAAAGTATAGGTAAATTTTTTGAAAGAGAGGAGAGAAAAAAGGCACAGTCTGTAACTTAAAAACTAAGTCTCAGGCATCTGTATCAAACTTTTATTATTTGACAGTCGTTGACATCCCATATTCATGGACTGGAAGACTTACTACTGTTTAAAATGTCAATACCACTGCTGGGCACGATGGCACACGCTTGTAATCCCAGCACCTGGGAGGCTGAGGAAGGAGGATCACACAGGTTCAAAGCCAGCCTCAGCTACTTAGTGAGGCTCTCAGCAACTTAGTGAGACCCTGTTTCTAAATAAAAATATAAAATAGGTCTGGGAGTGTAGCTTAGAGGTAGAAAGCCCCTGGGTTCCATCCCCCGTACCACACACATACACACCAAAAAAAAAAAAAAAGAAAAAAAGAAAAGTCACTACCACCTAAAGTGATCAGCAGATTCACTGTAATCCCTACCAAAATCCAAATGCTATTTTTGCAGAAACAGTAAGAGGCAATCCTAAAATTCATATGAAATTATAAAGCATCCTAAATAGATTCCAAAAAAATCTTTTCAAAAGCAAAGTGAAAGGCTTCATACTTCCTGACTTTAAAACATATTCTAAAGCTACAATAACTGAAACAGAGTATGGACTGGCATAAAGAAAGACACAGACCAATGAAACAGATTACAAAGCCCAAAAATAAAACCATGTTTGTATAGTAAAATGATCTCCCACAAGGATGATACCACTTCATAATGCAGAAAGAACAGTCTTTTCAACAAATGATGCTGAGGATTAATGCAGATATACATGATATTCCAAATGATCCCTTATGAGTGCTGAAAACTATGGTATCAGCAAGACATGAGAGAAAAAGACAAATCCCAAACATTAAGCAAATCTGAGAATTACTTGAAGATCAGTTCAGCTGTAAAACTGAGGAGTATTCCTCTCTTCAGATTAGTACAGTGTTTCTCAAATGGACACCTTTTCAAATGGAGAAGTACCCTAAGAGATTCAACGCCCTCCCAAAAGCAGAAACTAATTAGAAAAAGACCTGTTTTTACTGATAGAACAGGTCTTCCAAAAATTTAAAAAAAAAAATCATAGAAGATCATTTTCCCAGAAAGTCTTTAACTATTTTGACGCCAGCCTTTATTTTGGAGGAACAGCTAGATGCAGATAACTTCACTCAAGCATATGTATCCCCAGACTTACTTGTCTGTACAGCCATCTAAAAGCAACAAGAATGGCAACAGGAAGAGTACTGTGAAAGTGGCACAGACTGGACAGAGGGAAGTGAGATGGAGGACTCTGACATTTCTCCTAAGCCCACAGGAACCTCTACCAAAATTCTAACTGAAAAAGTTAAAAAGATGGTTTCCCATCACAAAAATGTGAATAAATCAGTTGGTAGGGTGAACTTTGCTGAAACTTTTTTGTTTGCCATAAAAGGATTGCAAGAAGAATGAAAGAAGACAGAAGTGGACCATGATGACAGAGGAAGAAAAAAAATTGGGGAAGCAAACTGGGAAATAACACAATCCACCTTCACCAATGAAGAATGAGTTAAATTCTACTCAATTAACAAGTGCCTAGGGTGCATCTAACCCAAGGAGAGTCAAAGGAAAAGAAAACCAACAACATAAATTCAGCACACTAAAAAGTGGCTTAGTAACTAACTGACTGGAATGATCCTTCATGAATTGAGCACATGAAAAAGCAGTTTGGTAACTTTGACCAACCAGAGTGACTCTCCAGATATAGAACAATTCCACACATCAGAAGATTCTTCCAGAAGTCAATGTATTTCAGTAACAGCCTATATGATTCTCAAACTCCTGCGCTACAACATTTCCCAGAGTAAGAAGGAAGCTCATTCAGAAAACAAGGGTCTCTAAAGACACCTTTAAAGGCACCTTTAATGGCACCTACAATATTGAAAAACAAATTATCAATAGTATTTTGAAGCATACAAAGGTGTTTGACTTCTGATTAAAGATAACATGTCACTGAAGTCATAGTGTTTTTTCAGAATGGAACAAAGCAAATAATTTTTAGAGAAGAAATGTTTAACTTAAAGCAGATTTGGGTTTTAATTAACATAGCTTTTCTTTTTATCTTAAATATATTGTCACATTGGGAGAGTTTATATTATAAAATAGTGCTAGATTTTTACAACTGAATTAGTGAAATGCATGACATCTTAAGAGTTAGACTGGATATTATTTCATATATAAGTTTAAAATGATAACAGTGTAGCTAGGCCCATACTAAATATTTTCCTAAATTATCTTGCTCATATCCAACCACTGTGAACATGTTGCTACTAAACAGTTATTTTCTGCAGTATAATTTTCACCCTAGACATTTTATAAGCAAAATATAGATATTTCAATGCCAAATCATTTATCCAAATATGAGTATGAGAGATGGAGTCATTACTGAAACTTGTGTCAATGTAGTTTTATTTTTTATTTTACTTTAAAAAAATCCAACCTGTATTAAATAA
This sequence comes from Muscardinus avellanarius, assembly GCF_963383645.1. Lineage (NCBI taxonomy): Eukaryota > Metazoa > Chordata > Mammalia > Rodentia > Gliridae > Muscardinus > Muscardinus avellanarius. The sequence continues at coordinate 59,782,468 of NC_137793.1, read as the reverse complement.
AATACCTCAAAACTAACAGCTATATTCTTTTTTTATATATAATTTAAAATTTTATTATTTTTTTATTCTTTATTTTTTTAAATTGGTGCACTGTATTCATACATCATAGTGGGATACAAACTTTTGTAGACATACATGCACACATTGCCCAGTCAGCCCCCACCCGATCCCCACCCCATTCCATCCCCATCCCTCCTTCCCATGCTTGGCTTAGTGGTTGACATCTAGTATTATAGCAATTTATCCAAAATTAAAAATGATAATTTCACATAACAGTTTCATTTGTCTGATACCAAGCTTTTGATGACTTAAAGATAACATTTTAATATTTCTTTTTGCTTTTTTTCTTACCAGAGAATATTTTTTTCTATTTTTTAGGTGAAACTATCATATATTTATATATTTATTTTTCAGAAAAAAAATCTATCCTAATATGGAATATGGACTCTATATACCCAAAACAATCTTGAAAAAGAACAAAGCTAGAAGCTATATATTTTCTGATTTCAAACCATATAAAGCTACAATAATTGAAACAGTGTAGTACTGTTCTAAAGGCAGATATATAAACCATTGGAGTTAAATAAAAGCCTAGAGCTAAATTCTTCCCTATATTGTCAAGTTATTTTTGACAAGGTTTCCACAAACATTTGGTGGTGGAAATAATAATCTCTTAACTAAATATTGTTGAAAAATAATAATTACATGAAAAAGAATAAAATTGGACCCTTACCTAATCCCATATACAAATATTAACTCAAAAGAGATAAAAGACCTAAATATAAATCTTAAGACTATAAACTTTTAGAAGAAAATCTGGGTCATAAAACCTCACAACATTGAAATTGGCAGTGATTCCTTGGATATGATTTCAATGGCATAGGCAACAGAAGAGTATACAAACTCCCTAAAAAATAAAAAAAATTGTATATCCAAAGACAATGTAAACAGAGTTAAAAGTTACTAATAGAATTGGATAAATTATTTCCAAATGCTATATCTGAAGGTATATTAATATTCCAACTAGACATCCTAAAAATTAACAACAATAAAGACAAACAATACCATTTAGAGATAGGTATAAGACTAACATAAATAATGAATCTCCACAGATAACCAATCTTAGTTGTCTGTTGGATGGAAAAATCTTGTTTCTCTGGTTCTGGTGTGTGTTACCTATTTCTTCTTTGTAGTTAATCTCTTTGAGTATTTTCTCTAGTGCTGGTTTTGAAGACATAAATTCCTTCAGTTTATGTTTGTCATGGAAGCTTCTTAAAGTTTTGCTGGGTAGGAAATTTTTGGCTGGAAGTTGTTTTCTTTCAGAGTTTGGAATATGTTACTCCAAGCCCTTCTGGCTCTCATGACTTGGTTTGGGAAGTCTGGAGCAATTCTAATTGGTTTGCCTCTGAATGTCACTTGGTCCTTTGTTTTTGTTGCCTTTAAGATTCTCTGCTTGGCTTCCACATTGGTCATTTTGACAATTATGTGGCGTGGGGATTCTCTTCTCCGATCCTGTCTAAATGGAGTTCTATAAGTTTCCTGGACCTGTGTATCAACCTCTTGCTCTATGTTTGGAAAATTTTCTGCTATTACTTCCTTGAAGAGATTGTTGATCCCTTTGGTTTCACTTTCTTTTCCCTCCTCTATTCCAATTATTCTTAGGTTAGCTCTCTTAAAATGGGCCCATATTTCTTCAATATCAGATTCCTGCTGTTGGATATTTTTTTCTAGATTAGAAACTATGCGTTCATTTTTGGAATGATCATCTTCTAAGAGCGAGATTCTGTTCTCCATGTGGTCTAATCGGTTGTTCATGCTTTGAATTGAGGCCTTTACTTCATTAATTGCATCCTTTATCTCTTTTTGGCTCTCTCTGAATTCTTTTCGAAGCACCTCTATTATTTCTACAGTTATTTTCCTGATTTGATCTTCTAGAAATCTCTGAATTTCTGTTTTATCGGGTTCTGATGTTGTGGGATTGTAGGCATTCATTGCTCCATTGTTATTCCTCTTTCCCATGATTTCAGGAGTTTGTGCCTTCTCTGGGTTCTTCCCTTGGGTCACTATGACTTCACTTAAGGTGCTCTGGATCTCGAGTCTGTGGTATCTCAGTCATCACTACTTCTTTACTGGGTTGTATCACAGAGTCTCCGACCCAGGGAGTCAATAAAGGCTGCTTTAGACTATGGGGGGGTGCCAGGTTGCACTTTCTCCTATAGTGTGATATCTCTGCCACCGCCACTCCCCCACTGGGTCAAGTCCCAGGGAGTACAGTACTGGGATTTCTCCTCTGTGGACCGCAATTTGACTCACTGTTCTTGAGTTCACAGATGTAGCTGTAGTGGACTCGGTGAATTCACTGCTGCTGCCGCCGGTGGCAATATGGCGCCGCTGCCACGCCCTCGGCTTTGAGGCTGGTGTATTTTTTCTTCTCTGGTTTTGAGTTCCACTCTGAGTCCCTGCAGCGTGTGCTGAGCTCAGCCACTGGGAGCTTTAGATGCTCCCTGCGCCGATAGATCCCGCCTGGCTGTTCCGCAGCAGCTCACCTCGGCTTGCTGTAGCTGTCCTGTGAATTCGCAGCTGCTGCCGGCAGTACAGCGCTGCTGCCGTGTCCTCGGGCGTGAGGCCGGTGTATCTCCTCTGTGGTTCTGAGCTCTGTTCTCAGTCCGCTTTCTCTCTGGAGCCTGGTGATTTTTTTGTTTCTCTGGTGATGGTGTTTTCTGGCTATGAAAGGCGCTGATTTTGTGGTAATGGAGATTGGTTGTTAGCGGGGCTCTTAAGCCCCGCTTTTCTCGTTCGCCATATTCCCGGAAGTCTCTCCTAACAGCTATATTCTTGGACAATGGCTTTGCCAAAAGTCAGAAAGTTCATATGAACTGGGTTTTTTCCCCATCTTTTATACTTTATGGTACTATTTGTACCTTTTTTTTTTTTTTTTGGTGGTACTAGGGTTCATGGAAACCCTTCTACCTCCAGGCTACACTCCCACGCCTATTTTATATTTTTATTTGGAAACAGGGTCTCTTTAGCCAGCAAGGCTGGCTTCGAAACTGCATGATCCTCCTGTCTTCGCCTCCCAAGCACAGGGATTACAAGTGTGCTCCACCATGCCCAGCCTATTTGTACTTTTTAAAATTAATATTTTAACTAAATTGTTTGTAGGATTTGAGTTCTGTTGTCATTTGTCAACTTTAATAGTATATGCGTGCTTTAATAGTACTTTAATAGTACACACTTTAATAGTACACACACACACACACACACACACACACACACACACACACACACACACACGAGAGTAGAATGGTGATGGCCAGAACCCAAGGATAGTAGTGGGGGAGGAAAACATGGGGAAAGGCTATTCAATGGGTACTAGGTTACCATTAGACAGGAGCAAGAAGCTCAGATGTGCTACCATACAGCAGGGTGACTATGAATAAAGATAATGAACTGTATTTAAGAAGGCAGATTTAAACATTATATAATTGATACGTGTATCAAAATATTACACAGTAGCCCATTAGTTTATATAATTTTTGTTTTGTATCAGTTAAAATAAATTTAATTTTTAAAGTACAGTAGAATAGCTAAGAACATTTTGATTAAAAATACTGTTGCTCTATTAGAAGTTGCAAGTTTTATAAAGCTTCCCTAATTAAAGCCATTAAGTCACTGGGTATGGTGGAGCACACCTCTAATTCCTGTACTTGGGGAGCTGAAACAGGAGGATTGCCATTCAAGACCAGCCCCCGCAAGTTAGCAAGAATCTCTGCAACTTAGCGAGACTCTGCTTAAAAAAAAAAAAAAAAAAGAAAGAAAAAGAAAAAAAAAGTGTTGTGTGTGTAGCTTGGAGGTAGAATGCCTGGGTTCTATCCATAATACCACTCTACCCCGCCCCAAAAAAGAAGCCATGTTGTGCTGGTGTTAGAATGACAGAAAGATTGAAGAAAAAAAGGACAAAATGAAGTAAAAAAGCCCAAGTATTAATGCATATTTGCTATCCAACATCTATGAGAAAAGAATGGATTATTTATAAAGCTAACAGGCTCATCATTTAGGAAAAACAGTCCGCTGACATAAATGTAAAGTATATGATTGATATACACTTAGTTTATGACATCAAAGAATTTTAACTGGGGGCAGAATATTGAAAATAGAAAGTCATCTACCTCTCCCTATGCCTTGTTAAGTCTTCTTTGGCATTAATGTTACATAAGTTCTCCAAACGTCAGATTTTAAATGAATACAGAAAAGCATATTTCAATGGCAAAAGCATTTTCCTTCTAGTTATAAATGCAAATGAAAACTGACTGCTCAGAGAAGCAGAGTGTCATTATTGCAGGAACAGCAAAGTATTTTAGAGTCTCAAGATCTGGTTTAAAGCCACTTTGTAAACACAAATGGCAAAATGAATCAAGCTTCAATGAGATATTATAAATGCACTAAAAGAGTGATATTTTCAAGGAATACATACTGACATGGGAGATTCCATTCATTCAGCAAGCCAACAAATGCTGTATCAGGCCTCAGGCCTTGTGCTGAAGATTAAGAAAAAAAAAGAAAAAGAAACAGAAGACATCATCCTTTCTATCAAGAAGCTAACAGTATAGAGAGGAAGGCAAACAAGGATTATAGTCATGATGTATTTGGTATAAGAAGCACAAAAAGACAGGTATAAATATACAGCCAAGCAAGCTACCTAGTCTACAAAACTCAGAGAAGGTTTTGTAGGAAACAGAGGCATTTTAAAGCTCAGATATGACAGACATGAGAATAACCCAATGGGGATTATGAGCAACTGAGGACTCAGGATATAAAAAGTCCTAGGAGAGGCTGGGTGGACTAGAATGGGAGTCAGACATTATGGAGAAGAACACACAAAACTATGTGTACACTGAAGACCCGACTGAAATACATCAGTAAAGAATAATGTTGAAACCGGTGTAGTGGCGCACACTTGTAATCCCTGCTCTTGGGAAGCAGAGACAGGAGGATAACACAGGTTTGAAGCCAGCCTTGCTGGCTTAAGAGACCCTGTTTTAAAAAAAAAAAAATATATATATATATATATATATATATATATATATATATGTATGTATGTGTGTATGTATGTATGTATGTATGTATGTATGTATGTAAAAAAAAACAGGTCTGGGAGTGTAGCCCAGAGGTAGAAGGGTTTCCAGGAACCCTAGTACCACCAAAAAAAGAAAAAAAGAATAATGTTGAAAGTAGAAAACAAATACTATCAGTGCTAAAACACCGGTATAGAACTGAAGATATGAATAATTTCTAGTTTCCTGTTTTTCTTTTTTTTCTATATTTCCTAAATAAATCCACAATTTACCCTATCAATCAAAAAGCATTAATGAAATACTTTAGAGCTGGGTTTGTAACTTCGTGGTAGAATGCTTGCCTAGCATGTGCAAGGCCCTGGGTTTGATCCCTAGTATACCCTACCAAAGAAACTTTATAATCATCAATTAAGATTTTTTTTTTTTGGACTAGAAATGGAACCCAGAAGCATTCTACCTCCAACTTATCTCCAAACCCAACTTTACTTCTTATTTTGAAACAAGGTCTCACTAAGTTGCCGAGGCTGGCTTTTGAACCTATGATCCTCCCATCTCAGCCTTCCAAGCACAGAGATAACAAGTGTGCGCCACCATGCCCAGTTTATTAGGATGTTTTTAGGGATTTTGTTTTTAGTAAAGTATTAGAAAAACCTGTTATAACAAAACAATTTAGAAAATAAGGCTAATAACATTTAACATCACAAAGTTGCTGATTCAGATCAAATACATAACACTTGTGCAGGAAAACAATTGTGTGATTTTATTTGGTAGACCTAATTCAGTATCAGGCCACGATAAAAGAATACTAAAACAGAACTGGGAGGTGGGAAGGTAGTTGCATGACTGCAGATGAGGAGGATGAAGATACTGCCCTGAAGTTTGGTGAGCTGGATACTGATGTATTGCTGTTCCTTGCTTTAGCAATGATGATAGCCAATGCTAATCAATCCCATATACAACTGATTGTAGAACAAATCTCAGAAACCTTCCCAATAGAATACTCCAGATAACCACCTGAAATTAATCTATAAGGCATGCTATTTAAAGCCTTTTGCTATCATTTTTGTTTTGGGATTTTAAATATTAATACAATTAATTCTATGATTTTTTAAAAAGCAATTTGATTATAAAAATTTTCTTTGGATTTTTATCTTAATTTTTAAGTGTTCTGTTTTCTCTGAAGAAGTATTACTTAGCATATGCTTTGAATGTTTTGATTTAGAATTTTGTAAAATCTAATCAGTCATTATGCCAGAAACAGAAGAATTAAAGAGATTATAACATTTTGGAAATATATTTAAATATGTTTACAAATGATAAAACAACTACAAATACATCTTCAGCTTGATTATTGCTTTTCACAAAATGAAGAAACATTTCCATTACCTTTCTTCTGGAGTGTCTACATGAAACGTCCTTTCTATGACAGTGGTCCACTGGAGACACCTGATAATAAATGTGTTTGGCTTTGGTCGTTCTGTTTTCATTAACTGGCATTCTGGAAATAAAATAAAATATCTCTTTAAATATACATATAGACTTATATTCTTTAAAAACTGAAAAAAATATTAAAATTTAAAGGTAAAACAGAATTTTAGAAGATTTAGACTTAAGTTGGGCATGATAAAAAATAGATGCTTTAAAAATTTTTTATTATTAGTGCATTGTAGTCATACATTTTAATGGGGTACAAGATGGTAGAAGCATACATACACACATCATTCATTTGGAATTTCAAAATCAGATCCAAGAGTATTTGGAGTATCACTTTCAGAATGTTCTAGTGAATTGGGTTTACTTTTGTCTTGGATAAAACAATCTTTCTTTCTTGACAGAAATGTATTTTTTTCAAAGACTCACTCTAAATTGGTTCATGAACCAAGGAACTATTTCCCCTTCCTTTGCTTTTCTAGTTCGTAGAAGAGTTAAGAGTGGAAATGCAGGTCCTTTCCAGGCTGTTTCTTAGTAGAGTGTTTTTGGTATATTTACCTATTTTGGTTATTTTCTCTGAAGATGATCTGCTATTTCTAGACAACTCCTCTTCTTCTCTTTGATTTCTAGTTCTAGATATCATATTTGGATATTTTGCATTTATCCAAGGGCATTCTACTTTGGATCTGTTTTTTTCTTCAAGTGCCTTCTACTGTTCTTTAGGTGGGCTACTAACAGTAGAATTCATCTGGGGACACCCTAGTAAGTTAAAATCTGACAAATGTATATCAGTAATTGTAACAAGTTGCCCAAGCCCAGTATCTTTAGGAAATCCAAGAAAGCATGAAACATCTTTAAAAAATTCTTGGTACTGCCCAGAACACTTACATCATCCAGGATCATGCTTGTTAATGACTGTGCATTAAAGAACTTTAGATAAAAAAAATTTTATATTTCTTTCTTTTGTGTGTGTATGCACTTGCAATTGAACCCAGGGGTATTCTACCTCTAAGCTACACCCCTAGCCCAGTTTTATTTTTATTTTGAAACAGGGTCTTGACTAGGTTGATGAGAATCTCACTATTTGCTGAGGTTGTTCTCGATTCTGCAATCCTTCTATCTCAGCCTCTCATGTACTGGTATTACAGGTGTGTACCACCACATCTGACTAGAAATTTATATTTCTTAACTGGGAATTTTTATGCTCCTGCTCACTGACTCATGTATCAGCCTTAAGCCTTTTTCCTCCTTTAACTGCATTAGGGACTCCTCTAGTTTTCCCTGTAAGACTTCTTGTTTTAAACTTGTTTCTCAGGCACTTCATAAACATTTTCTGAAGAGCTGTCAACTTTTTCAGTGTCTGAGGATGAAGGACTCTGTACTTTTACAGTCATAGAAAAATCTAATTTCTGCAGCTGACTAGGTACATCATGTTTTATTTTTCCTCCACTGAAGAACTATTTTTTTGGTGCATCGTAGTCTCACCTCATAATGCAGTTTATATTGATAGTGATGTTCATATTGATAGTGACGTATATGCACACAGCACATAACAGGTTTTCCCTGGCTTCCTTCCCACTCCCCCTTTCTCATATGGGATACAGAGACTGACACTGGCATTCTCACATATGTGCATAATGTCACTGAAAGTGAGTCCTTCACTGAGGTGTGTTCTCTCTCTCTCTCTCTGTCTCTCTCTCTGTCTCTCTCTGTCTCTCTCTGTCTCTCTCTGTCTCTGTGTGTGTGTGTGTGTGTGTGTGTGTGTGTGTGTGTGTGTGTGTGAGAGAGAGAGAGAGAGAGAGAGAGAGAGAGAGATTGATTGATTGATTGATTTTGAGAGAGATTGGGGATTGAACCCAGGGGTATTCTACCTCCGAACTACATCTCAGCCCCTTTATTTTTAGTTTGAAACAAGATCTTGCTAGGTTGATAAAAATCTCAGTACTTGCTGAGGCTGTCTTTGAACCTGTGATCTTCCTGTCTCAGTCTCCAAGAACGGGGATTATAATGAACCCACACTACCACACCTGCCTCTTCATTGGGTTTCGATTAATAGAAAACCCCTGCTCCTTTTCACACATTCTGCAGTATGCCATGGCAAACAAACAAACAAACAAACAAAAAACACCAGGCAGCAAAGGTTCCATAGCATAGTATTCTTTATAAAGAAAATGTTTTCCTGCACTACTTACAGTTTCTTTGTAGCCCATCCAAGTCTAATAGTAGCTTTTCCTTTTCAATTACTTAGAATTATTGTTCTTTTTCTTTTCTTTTTTCTTGCAGTACTAGGGATAAAATTGTGGGGTATTCTACCTCTGAGCCACACCCCAGCCCTAATTTTTCATTCTTTATTTTTGAAACAGGGTCTCACTGAGTTCCAAAGGGGCCTCCCTAAGTAGCTGAGGCTGTCCACGAACCGCAATCTTCTGGTCTCTACCTCCTGAATGCTGGAATTACAAATGTGTGTGCCACCACACCTGGCTGTTCTCTTTTTCTGTTGAGCAGTTTTGGATGGTTTATTTACAGATGGAGAAGTTATCTGCTGGTACTCTGACTCAGTACTCCTTCCACTCTGGAGAACTTTTTTGTTTTTTGTTTTTGGTACTGGAGATTGAACCCAGAGGCATTCTACCTCTGAGCCAACCCCACGCCTGGTTTTATTTTTATTTTGGAACAGGGCCTTGCATGGTTGATGAGAATCTTACTACTTGCTGAGGCTGTCCTCAAACATGTGCTCCTCCTGTCTCAGCCTCTCAAGTACTGAAATGACAGGTGTGCACCACCACATCCAGATGGAAAACTTTTTTTTTTTTTGGTGGTACTAGGGTTCCTGGAAACCCTCCTACCTCCGGGCTACACTCCCAGACCTATTTTATATTTTTATTTGGAAACTGGGTCTCTTAAGCCAGTGAGGCTAGCTTTGAACCAGCGCGATCCTCCTGTCTCCGCCTCTCAAGCGCAGAGATTACAGGTGTGCTCCACCATGCCTGGTGGAATTTTGAGAACTGCTTTCATCATAGAATGATCACTAAGTGGATTTCTTCTTATATCCAAAGTGAACAGAGTTCTATTGGTTTGCAGGGCCAAAGCCTTGGCTCCTTCATAGGTGAGGCCACTCTGCTACAGGTCAAGAACTCTAAGCTATAAATCCTCACCAAGAGCATCTGCAAAAGCATGTGCACCCACATCACCAACAAGGGTGTTGCCATTGAAAGTGATGCACCTCAGCCCATCCTGTAGTCAAGATTGGTCTGCTCCAGCAAAGACTCACACCAGATTCATGGTCTGATATTTCAAGATCCAGGCCACACCCCATGAAGATGACTGTCTTAAGAGTGATAGAGTTCTTCATACCTTGACAATTTCCAAGCCTTCATCCCCAACTGGACAGTTTCTAAGAGACAGGTGCACCAAAGAAGTTGATTTATTCAGTCCCTTTGTTAAAACAGTTCGATCTCTCACTTAGACCTAGTTCCTTAACACACTTGATGCACTGAAATGGCCTTTAAAAGCTTTACATAATGAGAAGGTTGCATCTTTGGATATTATCGCAGAAACATGACTTCTGCAAATTTTATTTATAAGCCAAGTGTGGTAGTGCATGCTTGTAATAAAAAAGAATAAAAAATAGGGCTAGGGGTGTAGCTTGAAGGTAGAATGCCCCTGGTTCCAACCCCAGTTTCAAAAAAAAAAAAAAAAAAAGTCAGAATCTGTTTCCCTAAGCCAGGGTTGGAAGAAAAAAAGAAGAAAAAAAGGACAAGCTACATACCTCCCCCACTACTTTTCCAAAGATCTCTGCTCAAAGTTATTCACAACCTACCCTTAGCATTCTTTTCTAGTTCACTGCCATTCTGGCCATTTCAACATGCTAACCTGAACTATTTATTTTTGCCCAACCACAATGAATTCTTTCCAATTTTATGCTTCTGCTCCAATTGCTGATATCTACAACACCTCACATTTACCCATATGCAATCTCCAATGTAATATACACCCCACAGGGTTCAGATCAAACCTACTCCTTCCATGATGCTTTTTATGACACCTGGTCCGAGATAGACCATTTCCTCCTCTATATTCTCATAACTTATTTCTGTATCCCTTACTTTTCACTCAGCATAGAACATTTTTAATCATTTTAAACAAGGTATCATTTTATCCATACCTAGATTATAAGCCTTTTTGGTAAGATTAAACTAACTACAACTCTTAGTACCCATAGATATTAGAGCCAGTCAGTCAAAAAAGAATTAAATTCTGAAAGGGAATATCCAGGAAGACTTGAAATAAGTTGAGCATAGTGGAATGGCTCTAAGTGTACACTCTGACACTGTATTATTCACTTTTCTACCAGTAACCATATAACCTTGGGCAAGCTAATTAATCTCTCCAGTCATCAACAGTAAATGCAAAACAACATTAGCTATATTTTTAAATATTTTATTATAAATTAAAATAGAGATTAATAATAAATCTATATAATACTTAGCATATTATGATACAAAATTAACTTTCTTTTTTTTTTGTGGTACTGGGGTTCCTGGAAGCCCTTCTACCTCCGGGCTACACTCCCAGACCTATTTTTACATTTTTATTTGGAAACAGGGTCTCCTAAGCCAGTGTGCATGGCTGGCTTCGAACCTGCACGATCCTCCTGTCTCTGCCTCCCAAGCGCGGGGATTACAAGCGTGCGCCACCACGCCCGGCCAAAATTAACTTTCAATGAACACTATTATTATTGGGTTTGCATCTAACCTAAACTTTATAAGGCATGTGGTAGTAGACACAGAGATAAAGAAAGGATAGGGCTGTCAATTTAAACTGTGTTTTTGAAAGAAACGAATTTATTCCTGGTTGACAAATTCATCACTATCTTTTTGAACTTTCTCCATCATTAGCAATTATCAACTACCATTTCTATGTTTTTAAGGTTCAAGTCAGCCAGGCATGGGGGCACACTTATGTAATCCTAATAATTAGAAGGCTGTGCTGAAAGGAGTACAGGTTTGAGGCCAGGCTCAGCAATTTAGGGAGATCCTGTTTTAAGATAAAATAGGGTTGGGAGGTCTATCCAGGGGTAGAACAGGCTTGGGTTCAATCCCCAGAACCAAATTGGGAGGGATGAGGACCAAATCATTACACACTTTAGACCAATTCTTTTTTTTTTTCTTGTACTTTTTTTGGTGCACTATAAACATATCCCATGGTAGGATTCAACATGATGCTAACTCTTTACACTGAAACAGATCGTTCACCTGAGGCTCTCTTCTTAGTGTTCTCTTTTCTAACAATTTTTTTATATTTTGGATATCATCTTTTAATTTACCAATATCAAAATCTAAACTTCATCCTATATTGGGTTTCTATGATAAGATACATGTCAGGGGCTACAGCTCAGTTATAGAGCATTTGGATAGCATGAGTGAGCTCTTGAATTCAATGCCTTCTTGCCAATCCCACCCCCCCCCCCAATGCTTAAACTATACAGAAAACTGACCACACCTCAAATCAAATCCTTCATCTTCTCTTAAATTCATTACTCTTGGCTTTGATTATTCCTTTTTGAAACTGGCAGTACTTGCTTTTACCTGGCTTTTCCACTGGTGAAATTCTACTTCAAATTCTTACTGTGATATCCCTAAAACTCCCTCACTGCCATAAAACCAGAATCTTCCTACTTGGAGATGTCAAGAAGCTACATGTACTACTTTAAACCAGAGTCTGCGCCAGGCATGGTGGTGATATCATCCCAGTACTTGGGAGGCTGAAACAGGCAATCACAGGTTCATGGCAAGCTTTGGCAACTTAGTGAGGCCATCTACAACTTAGTAAGACCCCTGTTTCAAAATAAAGAATAAAATAGGGGTAAGGATGTAACTCAGAAGTAGAATGTCCCTGGGTTCCATCTCTAGTCACACACACACACACACACACACACACACACACACACACACACACACACAGTCTACGTTCTATAAGACATCTGAACACACTTGAAAGTGATCTCCTGCCGTGTGCTCTCTTCGTTCGCATCATGTTTATACCTCCTGGATACACTGCTGGCTCTCTCTGCTTAGGACTTGTCAAGTTTTGCCACTCCACTTGGCACTCTCCCCAGCTTCAAGACTTAGATCCAATCTAATCTTCATATCAAAGCCTACCTTAGTCGTGTGTGTGTGTGTGTGTGTGTGTGTGTGTGTGTGTGTGTGTGGTACTGGGGGTAGAATCCAGAGGCTTTCTACCTCTGGGCTATACTCCCAGACCTATTTTATATTTTATTTAGAAATAAGGTCTCATTAAGTTGCTGAGAGCCTCACTAAGTAGCTGAGGCTGGCGTCGAACCTGTGTGATCCTCCTGTCTCAGCCTCCCAAGCGCAGGGATTACAAGCATTCACCACCACACCTGGCTAGTCATCATTTTTAATATTGCAATATGCACCCCTTGTATAGAAACTCCCAGCTTCTTTCATCTGCTCCATTTCTTACTTTCCATCATCTAGCCCATGAGAAGACTTTCTTTCTTGCTTATTGTCTATCTCCTCAACTAAAATCTAAGTTCCACTAGCATATTCTTAGCAGTGCCTGACACATAGTAAACACTCAGTAAGTATCTTCCAAATGAATGGATTCTGAGAGTTGGGATTTTTAAATCCAACAAGGCAATTTTGCTGACACAGGAAAGGAGAGAATTTCTGGAGCAACTTACAAAGGAAGAAATAGAATTTACTGAATAAGTAAAGGGTGGCTCTAGTCAGGAGCATAAGCAGATTAGTGATGGAGCAGGAGAAGATAGGATAAAAGCACACCAGTGCAATTGTGGGATTGATGCAAGTATAAGTTAGTTGGTAGAAATTATTTTCTCATTACTTCTATTTTTTCAGTGAATTAGCATGTAAAGTCATCCACTAACATTAAGACTGAAAGAAAATGCATTAGGGTTTTGAGAAGAAGATATGAACTAGTAGTCTAGGAAAATAGAAGAGCAAACAGTTCAGGAAATCCATCAAGACTGCTGAGTAACACTAAGGGTCCACTTGACTTCAGCAAGCAAGAATTTAAAGCAATACCAGAGTTCATGGGTGAACATTTCCACCAAGCACAGGTGCAGGTGGGAACACTGAGGACATTATTCAAACCACCCTGCATTTTAACCAAGTTAAAGTTTATCAAAGCAAAAAAAAGTGGGACAGAGTAGAAGGTGCAAGGCAAGGAAGTGATGCAGATAATCAACCAAGGAATTTAAATAGGTTTGGAGGAAAGGAGAACCTCATGTTGTATAGAAACTGACAGATTATAAAACCCATTATATCATAGTTCTATCCGTGCAAAAATGTCACATGGATTTTGAACTATGAAAGTTAAATATTAAATATAGTCTGCCAGTTTATGATATTTGAAACATGAAAGTTTTAAAGTGTCCAAGACATTATACCAAAGAGTCACTCAATTTCTAATAACTGCTCAGTCTTAGTCTCCTTGAAGCCCATCTTCCTTTTTTCAAAACTCCCATTAATTTCCAGGCAGTAGTTTACTACACTTTGCTTAATGTATTCAATATGTGTTAGTTTGATCTTCTAAGTGAAGTTACTTAAGGTAGGCCTTTGGTGCATAATTCTTCTCTCAGCACTCAGGACAATGACACCACACAAAGGTGCACAGGAAGGAACTATGGAGCTAGTGGCTTTGAATGCAAACAAGGGAAGCCAAGCCTAAGAGGTGTAGACCTGCAGAAATGCTTCTGGAAGGCACAATGCATCACTGGGAACCAGAAAGAACAGACAAGGAAGGGCCAAGCTAAGGTTCACCTATTTCAGTTTTACTTAAGGTTCGACCTATAACAGCACCAGGTAACTAAGAAAAGAGATTTTGAAATCAGATAAGAAGATTCAAATCCAGGTTCTACCATACACTGTCAGCTTTGCGATCCTAGTCAAAGTATTTTACATTGTTAAACCCTCAAAATTTGCATTTTTAAAAGTTCTATCAAGAACTGAAGCAAAATTCAAGAGGAAAATATTTTCAATAAAACCAAAATGAAGTTTAAATGCTACAATTTAAAAACTTCTCAACACCAGTTTAAAAGGCTAGTTGTGTATATGTGTGTGTTTGTATGTTTGAGGGAGGGTTGTGTTGGGAATTGAACCCAGGAGCATTCTACCTCCGAGCTATATCCACAGCCTTTTTATTTTGTTTTGAAACAGGGTCTCACTAGGTTGCTGAACTTTCACTATGTTACCAAGGCTATCCTCAAACCTGTGATCCTCTTGTCTCAGACTCACAAGTACTGGGATTACAGGTATATGCCACAATGCCTGGCCAAAAAACTGTTTAAAATAGTATATTATACTTCTGGGAAGATGGCGACTGAGAAAAGCAGCATTTACAAGTCCTGCTAAAACTCGATCTCTATTGCTGCAAAATCAGTGGTTTTCATAGCCAGAAAACACTAGCAACAAAGGGAAAAAAATGTAAACACAAGGGACAGAGAAAAAAAGAACAGAAGAACAACCAGAGACCAGAAAAGAAATCAAGACCGCAATGCGGCGGAGCCACGCCGGCACCATCTTCCCTCACGGACCAGGCTCCAGAGAGGAAAGGTAAACAAGGAGCTGAAGTGAACAGCTGCGGATCATTTGGGTGTAATTCAGCAGTTCTTTCAGTGCAAAGAACATCTAAAACTCCCAGTGGCCAAGCTCATCATGCCTTCCAGCAACTCAGGACGGAGCTCAAAACCAGAAAAGAAATACGCCAGCCTCATGGCTGAGGGCGTGGCGGTGGCACCATTTTGCCAGCAGCGCCAGCCTCACAGCCGAGGGTGTGGCAGCAGTGCCATTTTGCCAGCAGCTACAGGGAGTTCACCGCACCCCATGCAGTTCCTGATCAGCGCACACAATAACCATGAGTGAAATTGCGGCCCCTAAAGGAGAAATCCCTGTACTGCACTCTCAGGGACTTGGAAGCTTTGATAATCTCCTTGGAGATAGTGGCAGCTGAGATTACCACAGAGTCGAGATACAGAGCACCCTAAATGAAGTCGTAGTGACCCAGGGAAGGCACAAAATTCTGAAATCATGGTAAAGAGGAACAATAGAGCAATGAATGCCCACAACATCATATCATCAGAACATGATAACACAGAAATCCAGAGATCTCTAGAAGATCAAATCAGGTATATAACGGTAGAAATAATACAGGACCTTCGAAAAGAATTTAGAAAGAGTCTATAAGAAATAAAGGATACGATCACTGAAGTAAAGGCCTCAATTCAAAGTATAAACAATTGAATAGACCACATGGAGAATAGAATCTCACTCCTAGAAGATTATTACTCCAACAATGAACCCATAATTTATAACTTAGAAAGAAAAACATCTAAAGCTCCCAGTGGCTGGTCTCAGCACATGCTGCAGGGACTCAGAGCGGAGCTCAAAAACAGAGAAGAAATACACCAGCCTCACGGCCGAGGGCGTGGCAACAGCGCCATATTGCCACCAGCGGCAGCAGGAGCGAATTCACCGAGTCCACTACACCTCTATCAGCGTATTCAACAACAGTGAATCAAATTGCGGGCCACAGAGGAGAAATCCCAGTACTGACTCCCAGGGACTTGACTCAGTGGGGGAGTGGCGGTGGCAGAGATATCACACCATAGGATAACACGCAACCTGGCACCCCCCCATAGTCTAAAGCAGCCTCTGTTGACTCCCTGGGTCTGAGACTCTGCGATACAACCCAGTAAAGGAGTAGTGGTGACTGAGATACCACAGACTCGAGATCCAGAGCACCTTAAGTGAAGTCAAAGTGACCCAAGGGAAGAACCCAGAGAAGGCACAAACTCCCGAAATCATGGGAAAGAGGAATAACAATGGAGCAATGAATGCCCACAACCCCACAACATCAGAACCCGATAAAACAGAAAATCAGAGATTTCTAGAAGATCAAATCAGGAAAATAACTTTAGAAATAATAGAGGTGCTTCGAAAAAAATTCAGAGAGAGCCAAAAAGAGATAAAGGATGCAATTAATGAAGTAAAGTCCTCAATTCAAAGTACAAACAACCGATTAGACCACATGGAGAATAGAATCTCGCTCTTAGAAGATGATCACTCCAAAAATGAACGCATAGTGTCTAATCTAGAAAAAAATATCCGACAGCAGGAATCTGACATTGAAGAAATATGGGCCCATTTTAAGAGAGCTAACCTTAAATGGGACTTATTCTTTAAACAGATTCTTAAAGAGCATGATGATTAATTAATACATTAGCTAACACTTCCTTAGAAGAGTATATTTCTTTTGGTTATGTAAAAATTCCCCTAACAAGACGGCCAACTTAAATTTTAAAAACAGAAGATAGAAGCTTTGGGTAGAGATTCTAAAAAACTATTAACTAAAATACTTATGATTTCTGTAATAATTTAATATACATAAATAAAACTAAGTGTTTTTATCTAAAATGCCAGGTAGCTAACTTTTACTATAACATGTGACATATTTCAGTATTTGTTACACTGGTACTCACATTAGATAGTCATACTAGTTAAATTCTCCTGACCAACTTGAAATACAAGCTGGATTTCAAATGTTCTGCTTACTTTACACCATTCGCAACCACAGATGAAAAAGTTTGTTCAAAGCTATAATTGTTCACAAATTTGAAAGCCAATTAGCAGGACTGAAACATACAAGATCAGAAAAATATATACCCCAAAGAAATTTTTGGAGATTATCTGTTCATATTCTACAAAAAAGTTTAAGATCTCATTTCAACCTTTAACTCTTAAATACCAACTTAATTCTTTCTAAAATAAATTCTACCAGATTCAGTGCGGAAAAGGCATAATAACAGAGTCCATTTATAATTAAATCACATAATGAAATAAAGCCAACCACCACTTACAATGACTCTAAATCAAGTTTACTTTTAAGATACCTCCATTTTATAACTGAGCAAATTTATAAGACTAAAACCAGTTAAGTAACTTGCTCAAATATATAGCATGTGAGAAACTATTTATCCCAGGTCTATCTAAATCTAAATCTGAAAAGAATATAGTGGTAGAAAAACTGCCATTAAAAATCAGTAATTCTAGCTGGGCGTGGTGGCGCATGCTTGTAATCCCCGCGCTTGAAAGGCGGAGACAGGAGGATCACACAGGTTCGAAGCCAGACGTGCTGGCTTAAGAGACTCTGTTTCCAAATAAAAAAGTATAAAAATAGGTCTGGGAGTGTAGCCCGGAGGTAAAAGGGTTTCCAGGAACCCCAGTACCAAAAAAAAAAGTAATTCTCCAGCTGGGGATATAACTCAGAGTGCTTGTCTTACACATGGAAGGTCCTGGGTTTGTTCCCTAGTACTGAGGTAGAGGAATCAATCCTCTGTCAAATGGGACTATCCAGTATTCTCTCTATACCTTCCCCATACCGACTGCGTGCTTGGCCCTTCTCCCATCTATGACTCCTTTTCCCCTATAAGAAAATCCAGAAAAATTTCCATCTAATAGATGTTTGGCAAGGGAGATCCCAGGTATGTCTGCTCCTTGCTCTCCCCACATAAGGATGGATGAAGAGGAGGATTATCCTCTAGCAGAATCCTGATCTGTGTCCGATTTTTTTTAGGAAGAGTGTAGGAGGAGGTGTATCAACATGAGATGCTGAAGGGAAAGAAGGTAGTCAGGAAAGAAAAAAAGAAAGGCAGCAAAGTCTCTTAGTCTTTCAGTGTTAGGTCAACAGCCTGCAACATCAATAAGATATTGATATAAAAATGTGCAATTACAAACCAGGAGTGGTGGCATACGGTTGTAATCCCAGTACTTGGAAGGCTGAGACAGGAGGATCCCACAGGTTTAAAGCCAATCTCAGCTACTTAATGAGGCCCTCTGCAACTTAGTGAGACCCTGTTTCAAAATAAAGAATAAAAAATAGGGTAGGGGGTGTAGCTCGGAGGTCGAATGCCCCTGAGTTCTACCCCCAGACCCGCAAAAAAAAAGTGCAATTACTAATAATAGAAAAGTGACTCCCAAACTTGTATCAATTCTATTCCCATTTCTAGTTATTTTTATCTGAAACAATTATCTATTACCCAGTGATAACAAACTTTTTTCTAAATAAAGAAACAAGAGAAAGGCCAGGCCTGGTGGTGCACTTGTAATCCCAGCATTTGGGAGGCAGAGACCAGAGGATCGTGGTTCATGGACAGCCTCAGCTACTCAGTGAGGCCCCTCGTAAATCAGTAAGACCCTGTTTCAAAAAATATAAACATTAGCCAGATGTGGTGGCGCACGCTTGTAATCCCGCGCTTGGGAGGATCGCGCAGGTTCGATGCCAGCCACGCTAGTTTAAGAGACCCTGTTTCCAAAAATAAAAAAGTATAAAATAGGTCTGGGAGTGTAGCCCGGAGGTAGAAGGACTTCCAGGAACCCCAGTACCCCCCCACACACAAATATATATATGTATGTGTATATATAATGGGACCAGGGCTTGGGGGTAGAATGCCCCTGAGTTCCATCTTCAGTACTACAAAAAAACAAAACAAAAATGGGAGAAAAGTTCCTACATTTTATTAATTTAATTTCTTTTTTGGGGGCAGTACTGGGGATGGAACCTAGGGGCATTCTATCTCTGAGCTACTCTCCCAGCCCTACTTTTTATTCTTTATTTTAAAACTGGGTCTCACTGAGTTGCAAAGGACCTCACTAAGTAGTAGCTGAGGCTAGCCATAAACCATGATCCTCCTGTCTCAGCCTCCCAAATACTGGAATTACAAGTGTGCACCACCACACCTGGCCGTATATTTTATTTTGTTACAGAAAGGATTCAATAAATGAGGGGAAGGATTGGGTTTCTGATATTATATTCTACTCTATACTTATGATCCATATTTCAATTTCTGATATTCAATCATCTACTTTGGTATATGGATTTAAAGTGAATGTGAAATCATGACATGTTAACATATTTTTCTTTAATGAACATGGTCACCGCAGATAACACTACCAAAAGCACATGTTCAGAGCCAGCATGTTACTCATTAACATTTTTCTGTTATCTACCCACTGAATCTTGTCTCAACACACAACTTAAGTCTTCCAGAATAAATGTTTTCTATGTATCCTCAGCAGAAGTGAACTTTAAGTAAAAATTCACTGTGGTCACCTTGGAACAATAATTAAAATACAAAAATAACACTAAGCCGGGCGTGGTGGTGCACGCTTGTAATCCCCACGCTTGGGAGGCAGAGACAGGAGGATCGCGCAGGTTCGAAGCTAGCCGTGCGCGCTGGCTTATGAGACCCTGTTTCCAAATAAAAAAATGTAAAAATAGGTCTGGGAGTGTAGCCCGGAGATAGAAGGGCTTCCAGGAACCCCAGTACCACCAAAAAAAACCAAAAAAACAAAAAAACAAAAAAAACCCCAAAAAACACTAAGCATTCACTAACTAGGAAATTTTCAGAAACAGATGTTTAGTGGATTCAAAATACAAAATTAAGTATATTAATTTTGTGGTTTTCTGCCACATACCACCATGCCCTTTAAAAATGTGATAAATGTGGTAAAGTATATATAACATACAATTTACTATTTTATCTACTCTGTCCAATTTCATAACATTAATAAATTTATGTTGTTTATGTAAGCACTGTGTGTGTGTGTGTGTGTGTGTGTGTGTGTGTGTGTGTGTGTGTGCTGGAAACTGAACCCAGGGGGATTCTATCTCTGAGCTACACCCCAGCCCTATTTTATTTTTACTTGGAAACAAGATCCCACTAAGTTGCTGACAGCCTCACTAAGTTGCTGAGACTAGCTTTGAATCTGCAATCCTCCTGTCTCAGCCTCCCAATACTGGGATTACAGGAGTACACCACCATGCCTGGCCTAATAAATTGTTTTTGAACATATTTCCTTATTTATTTCCACTGTAAAAAGTCATCCATGCTTAATACTGAAAAATTCATAAATAAGTAAAACAATTTATAACAGAGTAGGTGCTTGTGAGTGCTGTCCTATTAAGAAAAACTAGGCAAAGCAAAAAGTTAGAGTGAAAAGGAGGTAGTGTTAGAAAGACTAGCTAGAAAGGGTGTTCAGTGAAATTAAAGGCCAATCAGATCCTTGTGGGAAGAGTGATCCGGGTGAAAAAAACAGGTATACTCCTGCATCTGGAGGGCAGCAGTGTCGGAGAATACCCTCTGTGGGACCAGAGTCTGCGTTAGAAACGGGAGGTAAGATGAGATCCTCAGCAAGGATCTCTGTGATCCCTCATGTAACTCTAGTTTATGGAATGAAGTACTGCCCAATTCTAAAACTGCAACTAAAGTCAACTAAAGTGTGTGTAGGAGTGCGCATGTATGCAGGCACACGCTGAAGATCAAACCCAGGGTCTTGTACCTGCTAAGCAAGCATCTTTAAAAGTGGTAGGAAGGTGGGGTGAAAAGAGAAAAGATCCTCAGTAAGTTGTGTTAATGACTTTGGATTTCATAAAGGAAGACTCTCTTGTGACTTCAAGTCAGCTGTCATCAGAGGTTTGAGGACTCTCAGCCTGCTCCTCCAGTCCCAGCTCTTCTGATCAAACTCCATTCCCATATGTCAAAACTGGCATATACTAAAGGTGTGTGTGTGTGTGTGTGTGTGTGTGTGTGTGTGTGTGTGTGTGTGTGTGTTTAAATCTTCTAAGCTGAAAATTACTTTGGCAGTAGTTTTCTATTCATTTTATTTCTGAATCATTCTCCTATCACCCAAAACACATTTTCTCAATCATGTTTGACTTGTCTCTTTCAACCCACAAGGCCAAGCCAGCAACACTCCTGTTAGCAGTTCTTTCACTGTGTCTCTTTTCACTGTGCCATCCCTTTTCACTACTGACACCCAACCTGGGAACTTAAAACCAAACGCTGGGTCCCTGAAATGGCCTCCCAGATGGCCCCCTTTCTCTAGCTTTCTTACTCGTCAGACTAGTCTCACTCCAATTCTTATTTCACCTATCATTTTCCTCCTCAAAAATACTCTACTCTCTGTAGGACAATGTTCAAATTCCTTAGCCTACTTTCAAAGTTTCAAGCCACTATCTTAAAAAAAAAAAAAAGTTCAAAACACTATTCCACATCATGAAACCCTATGAGTAAGCTGGGTGTGGTGGCTCATGCTTGTAATCCCAGCATTTGGGAGGCTGAGACAGGAGCCAGCCAGCTTTAGCTACTTAGTAAGACCCTTTGCAACTCAGTGAGACCCTGTTTCAAAATAAAGAATAAAAAATAGGGACAGTACTGGAAAAAAAAAAAAAAAAACACTATGAGTAACTTTGATCTGATCAGTTCTCTTTCCTACCCTGAACATTTCCCAATGACTTTACAGTTAAGAATTTAATGCATGCCACTTTCTTCACTTAAGACAGTCTCTACCTGGATGCAGTCACTCAAGATTTTCTTATTATCAGACCAAGCTTCCCACCCCAAAAACCCACTGTACTTATATATTGATATTTTACCATATGTTTTGATCTGTTTCATGTGAGTCTGTGTGTGTGTGTGTGGGGGGAGACTGGGAATTGAACCCAAGATCATTCTACTACCAAGCTACACCTCCAGCCCTATTTTATTTTTATTTTGAAACAGGGTCTCACTAGGTTTATGAGAGTCTCACTACTTACTGAGGCCATTCTCAAAACTGTGATCCTCGCCAGGCGTGGTGGCGCACGCTTGTAATCCCTGCGCTTGGGAGGCAGAGACAGGAGGATCATGCAGGTTCGAAGCCAGCCACGCGCGCTGGCTTAGGAGACCCTGTTTCCAAATAAAAAATGTAAAAATGGGTCTGGGAGTGTAGCCTGGGGGTAGAAGGGCTTCCAGGAACCCCAGTACCACAAAAAACAAAACAAAACAAAACAAACAAACAAACAAAAAAACAAATTGTGATCCTCTTGTCTCAGCCTCCCAACTATTGGGATTCAGGCTCTCCTTAACTATCTTGTAAGCTTTAAGGATTTTAGAATTCTTCTCAGAATTCTTTCTTATTCAGTACAATCTAAGTTACATAAAAACTGAATCTTCAGAAAAAGACTAATTCTCTCTCATAAATTAACTTCAATTTCTCCCTTCCCGCCATACTGGGGATTGAACCTAGGGGCATTCTAGCTCCCAGTTAAACCCCTAGCCCTATTTTCTTATTCTTTATTTTGAAACAGAACCTCACTAAGTTGCAGAGGGCCTCACTAAGTAGGTGAGGCCGGCTATGAAACCTACGATCCTCCTGTCTCAGCCTTCCACGTACTGGGATTTACAAAAGTGCTCCACCATACTCTGCTTAACTTCAATATTTTTAAGTTCATTTTTCTTCAGAAACAAAATTTACTTCATTATCTCTTTCTGCTGAAAATTAGTGATTAAGACTTAAGATTATTATTTCTTCAAAACTTAAACTGTTCCATTTAGACAACCTGGAAAATAAATAATAAATATTATAAAAGCAAAATACATGCTTTAAGTATATGTGCATATATGTCTAAATAAGTCTCAATAACATAATCTGAAAAAAATTTAAACTCTAATTACACTCTTGATGTCAGAGCAACAGCTATGGTTATAATATTTAAGGTCACTCTACTTTCCTTAAGAATGCTTCTACTTTAGGAAAAGTAGATTAGTTTTATAAAGTATTTTCCCTACATTGGAGAAGAACAGAAAGCAAAAGGTAGGCCCATATGTAAAGCACAGACTTGCCTAGACAGTAAATTTTGGAGAAGTATATGCAAGTAAATTATTTCATTAAAATCATATATGAAATTTGAGTGTGGTGGTGCTCATAATCCTAGAATTTGAGAGGCAGAGACAGGAGAATCCCAAGTTCGTGGTCAGCCTCAGCAATTTAATGAGATCCTGTTTCAAAGTAAGAAATAAAAGAGGGCTGGGAGTGTAGCTCAGAAGTAGAATGTCCCTGAGTTCAATCTCAAATGCCATATATACACACATACAAAATCATATATAAAGACAACCAGTCTTTATTAGAATCTCACCTCTCTGGAAAACACTCTTAAAACTTTTAGAGAAAGGTATACATGTTTTTCTTTCCATTCAAGGAATTCTAACTCCAAGTAAAATAACCTGACATCAAAAGTCTCCAACCACAGCTGTAAAGAGGTCTCTAGGTCTTTACTATTGTTTAAAAAAAAAAAAAAAAGTCAGTGCCGGGCGTGGTGGCGCAGGCTTGTAATTCCGCGCTTGGGAGGCAGAGACAGGAGGATTGCGCAGGTTCGAAGCCAGCCACGCTTTTGTAAATCCCAGTACTTGGAAGGCTGAGACAGGAGGATCGTAGGTTTCATAGCCGGCCTCACCTACTTAGTGAGGCCCTCCGCAACTTAGTGAGGTTCTGTTTCAAAATAAAGAATAAAAAAATAGGGCTAGCCGGGCATGGTGGTGCATGCTTGTAATCCTCGTGCTTGGGAGACAGAGACAGGAGGATCATGCTGATTTGGAGCCAGCCTCGCTGGCTGAAGAGACCCTGTTTCAAAATAAAGTTAAAAAATAGGTCTGGGAGTGTAGCCCGTGGGAGTGTAGCCCGGAGGTAGAAGGGCTTCCAGGAACCTCAGTACCACCAAACAAAAAAAAAAAAAAAAAAAAAAAAAAAAAACCAGGCTAGGGGTTTAACTGGGAGCTAGGTTTAGGAGACCCTGTTTCCAAATAAAAATATAAACTAGGTCTGGGAATGTAGCCCGGAGGTAGAAGTGTTTCCAGGAACCCCAGTACCACTACCAAAAAAAAAAAAAAAAAAAAGTCAGGCATGGCAGAGCACACTTGTAACCTCAGTACTTGGGAGGCTGAGACAGGAGGATTGCAGGTTCACAGACAGCCCCAGCTACTTAGTGAGACCCTCTGCAATTCAGTGAGTCCCTGTTTCAAAATAAAGAATAAACAACAGGGATAGGGGTGTAGCTCAGAAGTAGAATGCCCCTAGATTCAACCCCCAGTACCAAAAACCAAAAAAAAAGGAGTGAAGAAAGAACACTTTCTATTGAAATCAATTTAGCTAATAAACCGCAAGCTAAATGAGCTAAATGAAGAGATTCTTTAAAAGAATAATGAGAGCCAAGTGTGGTGGCACACACTTGTAATCCCCAGGTTTGGGAGGCGGAGAGAGGAGGATCACACAGGTTCAAAGCCAGCTGCGCGCTAGCTTAAGAGACCCTGTTTCCAAATAAAAAAGTTATAAAAATGGGTCTGGGAGTACAGCCCAGAGGTAGAAGGGTTTCCAGGAACCCCAGTACCACCAAAAAAAAAAAAAAAAAAAAAAAAGAATAATGAGCTCATTCACTAATCTTAAGGAGAGAGAAAGAAATCTAAATCTTTGCCATGTTAGGTGGGTTTGGAAACTTTTCATTATACCGTTTTCAAAACATTCATTTTGAAATAATCAACCAGTGATTATTTTAACCTATTATGAGTTCTTTCATCACATAAAAATTTAATATAATTATTTTTTACTTAATCTTCTCAATAAAGTTCTAAAGTATTTTCATCATTTCAAGTTTACAAACCAAAAGAAAGAAAAAGAAAAGGAAGCTTTTTGACAAGTCACTTATTCAGAATCACAAGCTACCAAAGTAGAGAATGGAACCTAAGGGCATTGTACCTTTGAGCTATACCCCCAGCCCTATGTTTTAGTCTATTTATTTATTTATTTACTTTTTTTTTTTTTTTTTTTTTGCAGTACTGAGGATGGAAGCCAAGGGCATTGAATCTCCAAGCTACATCCCCAGCCCTATTTTTTTAAGCACTTTTTGGTTTTTGAAACAGGGTCTTCTGAGTTGTGAAAGGCCTAAGTAGCTGAGTCTGTCTGTGATCCTCCTGTCTCCATCTCCCGAATGCTGGGATTACAAGCATGTGCCTCCACGCCTGGCAAATATAACATTTAAAAGCGTCAGTGGGCCAGGTGTGGTGGTGCACCCTTGTAACTCCCATGCTTGGGAGGCGGAGACAGGAGGATCCCACGGGTTCGAAGCCAGCCGCACTGGCTTAAGAGACCCTGTTTCCAAAAATAAAAAAGTATAAAATAGGTCTGGGAGTGTAGCCCGGAGGCAGAAGAGCTTCCAGGAATCCCAGTACCACCACTGAAAATAAATAAATAAATAAATAAATAAATAAATAAATAAATAAATAAAGCATCAGTGAGGATCTCAGTTCGTGGCCAGCCTCAGCTACTTAATGAGGCCCTTTGCAACTCAGCGAGACCCTGTTTCAAAATAAAGAATAAAAAATAGGGCTGTGCATGTATCTTGGAGGTACAATGCCCCTAGGTTCTATTCCCAGTACTGGGGGAAAAAAAGTGTCAGTGAAGCCAGGTGAGGTGATACATGCCTGTAATCCCACCATTTGGAAAGCTGAGACAGAAAAATGACAAGTTCATGGCCAGCTTCAGAAACTTAGTGAAATCTTATTTCAAAATAAATAATAAAGCCAGGCATGGTAGTGCACACTTGTAATCCTAGTACTTGGGAGGCTGAAACAGGAGGACTGCACAGTTTCAAAGATAGCCTCAACTACTTAGTGAGGCTTTCAACAACTTAGTAAGACCCTGTTTCCAAATAAAATAGAAAATAGGTCTGAGATTGTAGCCCAGAGGTATAAAACCTCTGGGTTCCATCCCCAGCACCACAAAATAAATTAATTAATTAATAAACTAATTACTTAACCAATTACTTAACTAATTAAATAGAGCTGGGGGTATACCTTGGAGGCAGAATACCCCTGGGTTCTATCCCCAGTACCAAAAATAAAAAACAGAATAAAATAAAATCTTAAAAGCATACCTGATAAGATAGAAAAAATTCTAAGTCACAGATCAGCTATCAAGGAGTAATACTGTTTCAGAATTTCTTCATAGAAATTACATTTGGAAACTATCTCTCATTATTAGATTGTTTGAACAAAGCTAAGAGCACATTTGAAATATGTATTGGCAGCCAGGTGAGATGATGGACACTTTGTAGTCCCACTACTTGTAAGGCTGAGATAGGAGGATCATGGCCAGCCTCAGCAACTAGTGAGACCTTCTGAAATAGGACTGGAGGGGTAAACTCAGGTAGAAGATCCATGAGTTCAATCCCTAATACCACACAAAAAATATTGGCCAAAATATTAAAAATCTGTGATTCAGCATTGCCTGGAGCCTGATCTTAGAACTTGTTCAGGCTTCCATTTAAAGCCAACTTTTTTATTCCTTAGACATAATAAAGCTATCTATAAAAATAAACCATTAAAAGAAAAAGAATAGTGATATAATTACTTTTTTTTCTTTTTTTTTTTTTTTTTTGGTGGTACTGGGGATGGAACCCAGGGGCCTTCTACCTCTGAGCTACACTCCCAGACCTATTTTATATTTTATTTGGAAACAGGGTCTCGCTAAGTAGCTGAGAGCCTAAGTAGCTTAGGTTGGCTTTGAACCCGCGTGATCCTCCTGTTTCAGCTTCCCAAGCGCAAGGATTACAAACGTGCGCCACCACACCTGGCTGTGATATAATTTCCTAAAGACATAAATTTCAAAGAATTCATGAGATAAACAATAAATTATATATAATGTCAGAAATATTTTAACAAACTTGGTAAAATATCTACCACAAATATTTTAACAAAATATTCTACTGTGCAGTTCAAAGAAAGCAATGAATGTATAGTAAAATAATAAAACATTATATGCTTATTTTTAAATTACCTACAACAATACCCTATAGAAACAGAAACTTTATATCAGTGTGCTTTTCGAAGTAATAACTGTTGCTGGTTGGCTGATTGAATTATCATGAACTATTCTGGCATGTTTCAAAAGCATTACCATTTTAAAACATAAAAAATGTCTAAAAATGCAACTATACTAATAGATTCTGAGTGCATGGATTGGGGTGAGGGAGAAAGACAATGACAAATTGGTCCAAAAGGACACTGAGACTTCATAGTTGGAAGACTATTGTGCTGACAATTAGTAACAGAGGAAGCAGAGCACAAAACAAATGAATGAAAAAGGCTGAACTTGCAATGAAAGGCCTTATTATAGAGCAGAAACATTACTATGATAAAGGGGCAATGTACTCGCCTCTACAAACCTTCCAAACAGGCACCCCAGCCTCTTTTCTTTTCCCCTGCATTCATTTTTCCATTAGCATCTGCTTGATTATGTATTATTCCCATCCCCAAAGAATTCCTCTGTATCTTTTCTAAGTTTCCAAGGCTTAAAGACCTTTCCCTCCACTCTGGCTTTAGGCCTTATTTAACTTTACGCAAATAATAATAAACACTTTAAAATTAACATAAAGATATAGGACAGGCATGGTGGTGCATGCTTGTAATCCCCGCACTTGGGAGCCAGAGACAAGAGGATCGTGCAGGTTCGAAGCCAGCCGTGATGGCTTAAGAGACCCTGTTTCCAAATTTCAAAAAGTATAAAAATAGGTCTAGGAGTGTAGCCCGGAGGTAGAAGGGTTTCCAGAAACCCCAGTACCACCCCCAAAAAAAAAGAAAGAAAGAAAGAAAAAAGATATGGGGGGAACAGAAAGGCTGTAATTCAGCATTAATGACTCGAAGAAAGCAACAAGACATGTGTGCCTCAAGGTTTATTTGTTAAAAACACAATGATTATATAATTTTTTAACAACTATCCAGATGATCCTGCCTCTAAGAATTAGTTTGCCCTACATACCTTTGACATAATTAGAAGAGCAAAGCTGAAATCTTCATTCTCCTACATCAAGCTTTATTTCCTGAAATGGAAGTTGTTAAAAACTCTGAAATAAGTCTTCATGTAATAACTGAGAATAAAAAGATTTGACTCATGATATTCCCAAGCCAGTACAGAGGCATGGAAAGGCTACATACGTTCCACAACAACCACACAAAAAACCTCTCACCTCAAGCCCGAAGGTGGTAGATACTAACTAGGTGGGTAGATGAGAAAAGCACTGGCCTTGAAGCCTAGAAGATGTGGTTTAGTTCCCAGTTCCACCCCTTAAGACATGCAACAGCATTGGGAAATCCCACAAACCAAGTTTCTCCAGCCTTTAAACAGAAAGATTATTTAACCCACAGAGATGTCAAAAGAATTAACAATATATGTACATAATGTGTAACATACCATGCCTAGTTTATTAATATGACTTCTCAGAAGTCTGGAAAAATGCAAGAAATGATCTGTTGCTGACAGGCATATCACTGAATTCTAGAAGAAAAGGACTTTCACACTACAGGTGGCGAAATTCTCAGTCTTTGGGTGTGGGTAAGCGAGCAGTTCAAAACTACAAAATAATTTTTTCCAGATAATCAGCCACCTGCCTACCACATCTACATTTGTCTTTCTGCTCCAGCACACCATACACAAAATATGCTTCAAGAATAATGAGAATCCACTATTAAGTCACTGCCTGTAATAGTTGCCATACCACTAATTTCTGTGGGAAATGAGAGGAAAATTATATTTGAACCCCACCAATAACTAAAGGCATTCAAGCTAGTATTAGATCACAGCTCAAATTACACTTCATTTGTTTGCTTGCTTTGAGACTGGGAAAGATTTCTAATATCTGTTGATCTATTTTGTTATTTAGTTTCTAAAAAGGTAATAATTACTTCAGTTGTTCTTGTGACAATAAATGTGATTATATAAAGCATCTAGAGTACATAGTAGGCTATTTATTTATTTATTTATTTATTTATTTATTTATTTATTTATTTATTTATTTATTGCAGTACTGAGGATAGAACCTGGGGGCATTCTACCTCCAAGCTATACCCCCAGCCCTATTTTTTAAAATTCTCTATTTTGAAACAAGGTCTCACTGAGTTGCAAAGGGCCTTACTAAGTAGCTGAGGCTGTTCTCAAAATGTGAAATGCATGCCATCCTCCTGTTTCAACCTCCCAAATGCTGGGATTACAAGCATGTGCCACCATGCCTAACCATAGTAGGCTTTTTAAAAAATGTCAATTGTCTCCCCCTTGTGTTATGATTTGTGTTTAGAATGTCCACCAAAGGCTTATGTGTTGAAAGCATGGTCCCCAATGCAGGAAGGTTCACAGGTTAGACATGCCTGGAGGTGGTGAGTTACTGGGGGCACTGGTCTTGGGAACCAGATGTCTCTGGTCCCTTCCTCTCTAGTTCCCTGATTCTGGCAATCGTAACTAAGACTGACCTTTCTCTAACACGTGCCCTGCAGCCACTATTTCTCCTTTGAAGCCAGCTGACCATGAACCCTACCTCTGGAACCCCTGAAACCATGAACTGCAATAAACCTTTCTTCCTCTATATTGTACTTGTCAGGTATTTGGTCACAATGATGAGAAAAGCTGACTAAAACACATTGCTTCCACAAATCCCTCCTAATTTCCTATGTATTAAGTTGGGACCAAAGCATGATCTATACCCATTGATATACAACCATAGTTCTACTTACAAGTTTAAAAACTACATGTAATAATCTACTTTCTTTCCTTTTTTTTTTTTTTTGTACTGAGAATTGAACCCGAAGGCATTCTACCTCCAAGCTACATCCACAGACTGATTTTATTTCTTATTTTGAAACAGAGTCTCACTAGATTGCTGAGAGCCTCATTAAATTACTGTGTCTATCTTGGAACCTAAGAACCTCCAGTCTCAGCCTCCAAAGTATTAGGATTACAAGTATGTGCCACCACCATGCCCGGTCATAATCCTCTACTTTCTAGAAACTAAAAATCTCAAGTTAAAACAATGATATGCTAAAAATAAATATTTAACAAAGGTCAGGTAGATATCTATACTCAAGCTAAAATTATCTATAAATTTAACCAGGTCATAAATTAGTACTTTCAGAAAGGCATGCAAACAGGAGTATTTTTCCCCTTTATGTATGAAAAGGTATCATGGATGAAAATGCTTAGGATCAAGTGAGACTGAAGAACAACACAGGATCCTTAGCTCAGCATCAGAGGCTGGCTGATGATGGGTAGTCTTGTACACAGCACACGTTTACATGAAAAACAGGTATAGTCACCTGCTAATAAGTAATTTGATGCAAAAATTTCTCCAGTAAATTGAGCTCATCTGCTTTATCACACATAGGCTGCTGGTGGTGATTCGCCCACTCCCCATCCACACTATCCCAACTTCCTAAACAAAAGTGGGTAGAAGTTTTTTTGTTTTTGTTTTTGTTTTTGTTTTAGTACTGGAGATTAAACTGAGGGGGAGGCCTGCCTCTAAGCTATACTCCAGGCCTATTTTATCTTCTTATTTTGAAATAGGTTCTCACTAAGTTGCTTCACTAAATTACTGAGGTTGGCCTTGAACCTACATTTGTACTATCTCTGCTTCCCAAATGTTGGGATTATAAGCATGTGCTACCACACCTAGTAAGGAAGACAGAGTTTTAAAAACTAAAAATTGATTCAGGGAGATAAGGTACCCTCTTCCAAGCTGAAAACTACCATGAAAAAAAAAGAGTCTGCCCTTCAAGTGGGATTTTAAAATGAAGTATTTACTTGTGTCAATAAAGTTATTTTATATTCTATTAAAAAAGAAGACAAACAGCAATTCTTATGAAAAAAAGCTGCATATAAAACACCAAGTTAATGACCAGGATTCTACTATCCAGCTTTGACCCTGGAAAACAAGTGTCTATAGGTATGACTGAGGCGGTCTATGAAATACTTCTAGAACCACATTTGTTCCTCTTATTTATCCTTCTTGTTCCTTTGATATTTGTCATTTTCTACAGGGACAGGAAAATACATACCATCTGGAGCTTTTCACTCCTAAGGATTTTATACCCATTTAACTCAACAAGAAGACATTCAGCTGAAGTTTCTCAAAAAAAAAAAAAATCTCAAATTAATGCTACTCTTGCTACCTGGCATCTATCTTAGATCTTTTGAAATTTTACTATTTCTCCAAATCAAAGAAATATTTTCTTGATAAACCACTCTTTAATGCTCTCTACCTGTCCTAAACTCTAAGTGCACATTTAAGCTGTAAAACTTAGTTCAGATTTAACATTAAAACATTTCAAAATGTCCAATCTAAATGTTTATGGCAGAGTTTTGCTACTATACTATAATCTCTTCAAAGCCTATACCATTTATCACAGGACTCAAAGTAAGCATTCTGTTAGCTATAGGTTTAAGGCATGCCATGTAGTCTCTTCAAGGCTCTTTAAAATGGGGACAGAATACTCAACCTCACAGTGTTGCTGTGGAGATTAAAAGCAGTAACATGTGTGAAAGGGCTTGGTACACTAAAAATACTCAAGAATGTTTCTATTCTTATTTCCTTCTTTTACCCTCAGTATCTGGCACAATGTTTTGAACATAATAACCCTCAATAAAAACTTTCTAAATACTCATGAGAATTTAGACTTCCATACACACACACACACACACTTCCTAATATATATGTGTGTGTGTGTGTGTGTGTGTGTGTATGTATATATATATATATATATATATTATTAATGTTGATCATGTATCTTTTCAAAATGTGTTACTTTAAATCATAGACACACACCCATACATGCATAAAAAGTAAAGAAATGCCAAAACAGACTAAGTGTGTGAGACTGTTACTTGAGAGAACTAGGAAAAGAAGTCAAAGAAGAAATCAGAGGCAAAAGTAGCTAAAAATAGTTAAAAGTAGTTAAAATCAGAGGCAAAAGTGAGAATAATAGGTGTTCCTTTGCTTAAACAGTTATGAACAATTGATAGTGAAATGTTGACTTTAGGAAAAGGTAGGTGACAGAGAAAGAGAGGGACAAGGAGGAAGGAAGGAGGAATGAATGGGCATGGTGGTACACATCTGTTATCCCAAAATTTGGGAGATTAAGACAGGAAGATAGCAGGTCCAAGGTCAGTGCATAGGAACTTAGTGAGACCCTGCTCCAAAATAAAACATAAAATACAGCAGGAGGTATAATTTAGAGGCAGAAAGCCCCTGTACTCAATTCTCAGCACCATCACATACACACTCCAAAATCTGAGCAGGTCACTTACAATATCATAATCAGGAAAATATTAAAATTGTGAAATCACCTAGTAGAAAACTCAAATGGTGCACCAGTATAAGTATGTTTGTAAAAGACATTGATGAAACTTTGTGGAGATACAGTGTTACTCTCATCTCTGAAAGTGGGGCTAGAAACTCAAGATTGCTATGGTCATTTCCAATAAAACACACTTTTTCTTGTCAAATTGGAGAGCAATTTCAATAAGAAGGAGGACATAAGTGACTCATTGTGATATCACCATGTAGTTTTCTAAAAACAACCTTTGAAAGTGAGTGAGTGAGTATTTTACAAAGAATGGAGCCCAGGGGCATTCCACCTCTGAGTTATACCCATAGCTCTGTTTCATTCCTTTATTTTCAAACAGGGTCTCACTAAGTAGCTGAGGCTGGCCACAAATCTGCGATCCTCCTGCTCAGCCTCCCAAGTACTGGGATTAAAGGCGTGTACCACCATTCCCAGTCTGAAAATAATTTTTATAAAGGTTTTCTCCATTCTCAATTTTAATTTGGTTTATGGGTTAGGTGAAAATGAAAATGTATTTACACTAAGTCACTTTATGAAAAATTCTAAAGTAACACATTGCCTTACAGTGAGATGCATCTATAAAGATGACTTATTTTCTATTTACCAAAACATTTGATCACAATCATATAAGAAAGCACTAAATTTCCAATGATAAAGTACATAAAAATAGTGTAAGAAACTTCAAATAAATCAGGTTTAGTATTTCTGTATGTCACTGAACCTAAAACAATGTAGTAACATATCAAAAAGGGCATAAAGTTGCCAGGCGTGGTGGCGCAGAAAAAAGGAATACTGAAAATATATAGGGTACATGAACATACCTAAGACTTTGCCAAGTGTTTGTGAATATATTATTACATGAAAAAATAATAAATAGAACTTTCTCTTGTGAAAAACAAGAGAAAACCTGAGATTTTTGTGTGAGAAAATGATATCAGTGAAGGAACTTTTTCTGAAGATGAATCCATCCTGTGCATTGCATTCAAACATTACAGAGAAGAGAATATCTGAAGGCCAGAAACCATTTAGGAGACTATTTTAATAGTTGAGGAGGAGTGCTCCAGAGTTGAGCAGGAGAGAGCAGAAAATGGCAAGAAAGCAAGATGAGACTCACAGCTTGTTTTTCTGAGGATGGGTCTCTGCCACTCCAGATAAAAACCAGATAGGTCCTTTTAATCAAATACTGATCTGGACACCTATTCTCAAAAGCTTCTGATTGATATGAAATATCAAACTGGTTTTCAAGACCTTCCACAATCTCATTATAAACTAATATTAGTTTTCCCCCTCTAATATAAATCTTTATCCATCTAGTATACTGCCCATCCTACTCACAGAATATGCTACTTCTTAGTTCATGACCTCTAAAGTGTGCTTACGTTGTTACCTCAATGGCAAAGCCCTTTTCCTTTTCCAGAGCCTACCATTCAAGGTACATGTCAGCCTCATCTCACGAGAACATCCTTACTTGGTCACCTTAGCTTACTCTTACATATTGCTTCTCTCAACTTCTATGGCACTTAATTTTCTATAAAAACCACACTGGTTATTAATCCCATTTTCCTCTCATCAGTATATATTATTTGTGAATGTCATCCATAATCAAGGTCGAATCCTGCTATAAAAACTGTCTTATACAATCCTTGCAGTTTACAGTGTGGGTATAATAGTCAATAAACCTTTAACAGTGAATTATCCTTATCTATCACAATCCATATATATTTATGTAGTGTATTTTCCTAGATGTTAAGGACCATTATTCTAAGCCATATTATGTATCAGTTAAAACAACAAATCAAGTCATAGCTTTTCTCTCTTCCCTTGTATCTCCAGTGGAAGTGCTAATAGAAATCAACTGATTTTTCTACATACTTAAAATCTCTGAGTTTAACATTTACTCAAAGATAAGGATAATTTTTGTTAGGTTTAACCCCCATAATTTCCTTACTTTCATTTAAAGAAATAGAAATAGGTATCATGAATAAACATTTCATTTCATATTTAAAACCAGCCTTGGACTGGGCATGGTGGTGTACACTTGTAGTTCTAGTATTTGGGAGCTTGAGACAAGAGGATCACAGGTTCATGGCCACCTTCAGCTCCTTAGTGAGGCCCTCTGCAACTTAGTGAGACCCTGTTTCAAGATAAAGAATAAACACACACACACACACACACACACACACACACACACACACACACACACAGGCTAAGGGTCCCCAGTAATGCCCCCTTAAAAAAAAATGGCCTAGGAAAGGCAGAAGGCCTGTATTTTATACAAGGAATTGAGGAGAAGGTTTCTGAGAGGAGTATTTTCAGAATGGGCCATATGCAGCGTAGAATTCCAGGAAATGCTTTTTGAGACATGGTGCTCACACTCTCCTCTTTCCAACAGAGTAAGAAGGAACCTTTCAGAAATAGGGTGGGCCCCAAGACATACAGGCAAATGCTAAGTCCTCCATGGAGGAACTATTTCTACCTGGGAGTTGGGCAAGGTAGAACTTCAGGGAGAAGCTGATAACTGTCAAAATATTAGTGACCATGACTCCTGGGCAGAAATGCTCTTTTGCTCAATAACCATTAAGCAGCACCTTCCAACAATGTGTGTATCTTACATTGTTTTCCATTCTAAAATGTGAGATTCCTGGTGTGGAAGATCTCAACCAACCATCCCTAGAAATCGATCACACCCTAAGTCTGGCTAATAACACGCTTTGCTTGGAGTAGAGGGGTAGAACCCTATTTTACATATACATTTGCATTTCTGCAGCACTATATTTAAAAGGCATCTTTCCATATAGTTCATACTGATGAATTCAGAGAAGGATGAAGGTCAAATGTTATTATTCACATTCTATGAAAGCTTAGAGAGTTGCCATTCTTTTTTTTTTTTTTTGGTGGTGGTACTGGGGTTCCTGGAAGCCCTTCTACCTCTGGGCTACACTCCCAGACCTATTTTCTGTATTTTTGAAACAGGGTCTCTTAAACCAGCGCGGCTGGCCTCGATCCTCTTGCCTCTGCCTCCCAAGCGCAGGGATTACAAGAGTGCGCCACCACGCCCGGCGAGAGTTGCCATTCTACATGCTAATCCCTTGTGATTTAAGTGTCTTCTCACTTAAAATCTATAGAAAAAATCTGCTGTAGTTTAGATCTTCAATGTCCCCCAAAAGCCTGTGTTCAAGGCTCAGTCCTTAGCTTGGCACTCTTGAGAAGTAGTAGGAACTTAAGAGTTTGGGGCCTAGTGAGAGATCTTCAAGTCACTGGGGACACATCTATGAAGAGAATTGGGACCCATAGTCCACTAACCATAGTTAGTGGTTTTGTTCAGCCACAAGCTTCCATCATGATATCCTAACCTCACCACAGGCCAGAAGCAAGGTGCCAACCAGTCATGGACAGGAACCACCTAAGCTAGGGGCCAAAATAAACCCTGTCTCAGTTACTTGTTATAGTACTTGGAAAACTGACAATACAATGTCATGATGCAGGTATGGAACAGGGGTAACAGCTAAATGAACAGGGAAGGATGCAAGTTTTAGTCCTGATGCCTAGATACCATTACCTAGTAAGGTGACCTTAAAAACAATCACTGAATTTCCAAAGGCCTAATTTTTCTCATCTAAAGAAAGTAGCAATTTGAACTATGCTTTTGGAGAAATTTTAATATACTTTCAGATATTCACTAAAAAACAGTAAATCATATTCTGTAGGTGCTAGGAGATATAAGCTCTTTCCTTAGCATAACTTACAACTAGTAGATTATATATACATGAACAAAATACCAAGAAACAAGGTTATATCAAGAAAAATTAACAGCTTTGGGGAGGACAGAGAAGAATGATTTAGAAGAAATGGAGAGAGAAATATAAATCTAAGTTAAATTTGTTAAATTTTAAATGGCAAAAAACTATCCAGGCAAGTAAGACAAAAGGACATTTCAACCAGAGGGGACAACGTGAACAACAGCTCAGAATAGAAACACAGTGAATGCTGAGGAGGGAATTAGAAGCAGTCAGGATTGTTAGAGCAGAATTGCAGAGCAGAAGAGACAGGACGCAAGAAAGAAAGAATGGGTCAGATTGAAGAGATCCTCCTATGATATATGAAGGAAATTGAATGTTAGCCAGTAGGCAATGAAGATCCAAGACTGGGTTTCAAAGGGGAAATGACATCATTAGGGCATAATTTCAAAAAGATCATTTTGACAGCCATGTGAAGGAAGAACATGAGTGGTACAAACTGTTGGCAGAGAATCTAGTTAAGGATCTATAGCAGAGATGATGATGGTTCATTCCTGGATGATTATAGGAAAAAACAAGATAGGTTCAAGAAATAGGCAAATCAAAAGGACTAGAAGTGGATTAAGAATGGGGTAAAGATGTTAAGGGAAAGAAGAGGCATGAAACAGAT
This sequence comes from Muscardinus avellanarius, assembly GCF_963383645.1. Classification (NCBI taxonomy): domain Eukaryota; kingdom Metazoa; phylum Chordata; class Mammalia; order Rodentia; family Gliridae; genus Muscardinus; species Muscardinus avellanarius. The sequence continues at coordinate 59,745,535 of NC_137793.1, read as the reverse complement.
CCACATTTCTGCTCAGGCAGAGACAGAAGAAATAGACAAAATTATCTCGAGTTTTAGTTGCAAAATTATCTGAGAAGCAGTAGAAGCAGGAAGACCAGTCCCACTTTTCTCCCACCTCCTCCACTAAAGCAGCTCATAAAACCCTAGGCATGACTTCCTTTAAAAAAAAATCCCTTGAAGAAGGCCTCAAGACCCTCGTTGGAGAGGAGACCCTCTCTACACCTATGGGAAAGGGGCGCTCTCATCTCTGCAGACACAAAGAAGAATCTCAACAAGCAGGCCTGGCTGAATTCTCCTCAATTTACCAATATTTTTTTTAAATTTTTATTGGTGCATTATATTCATACATCATATTGGGGTAAAAAAAAAAAACTTGTGTGTACAGACATGTATACATCACTTATTTAACCCCTACCCAATTCCCACCCCATTCCCTCCCCGCCCCTCCCTCCCTTGCTTGGCTTAGTGGTTAAATTCGATATGTTTAAGTACATTGTGTGTTATAGAGATTTTCCTCTTCCCCCCTCCTTTAGGTTGTCTTGTTTGCTCCTCCATAGGATTTCCTTTTTCATCTAGAGTTCCTCCTATGACCCATTTCTCCCTAACTCTCACATATTAGGGAAAGCATCTGATTTCTTATTTTTTGTTAGTTTATGCCCCTCTCTTCAATCCTACTTCCCATGAGCATCAACTCTTCATCAAAACTAAGCATAAAAGCTGGTCTGGTGGCACACACTTAAAATCCCAGCATTTGAAAGGCAAAAACAAAACAAAACAACCCAAAAATACAACTAAGCCTAAAAATAACCAAACTTGCAAGTCTCTTTGAGTCTTCATTCTCAAAGGTTCCCATGCCTTTAAAACTTACACTAAATAAATTTGTAGGTTTTCCTCTAGTTAATTGAACTTTGATTATAGGACCTCAGCCATTAACTTAACATGGGAAGAAAAAAAGAATTTCTTTTCTTCTACATAAGAAATTAGGCAACCACTGGAGAATTCATTAAAAGCCTTTCAAAGTCAGGCCCAGTGGTGGCTTATAATACCAGTTTTTCAGAGGCTGAGACAGTAAGAGCGCAGGTTTGAAGCCAGTCATAGCAATTTAGTAAGACTTTGTTTCCTAATTAAAAATAAAATAGTCCTGGGGTGTAATTCAGAGGTAGAATGCCCCTGGGTTAAATCCCCAGCAATCCCCTCCTCCAAAAAGAGAGAAATAATAAAAATGGTTTCAAACAAGTACATAAGGGAGAAAGCAGTGGTTAGAAGTATAAACAATAGCCGGGCGTGGTGGCGCACGCTTGTAATCCCCGCGCTTGGGAGGCGGAGACAGGAGGATCGCGCAGGTTTGAAGCCAGCTGCGCTGGCGTAAGAGACCCTGTTTCAAAAATATAAAATAGGTCTGGGAGTGTAGCCCAGAGGAAGAAGGGCTTCCAGGAACCCCAGAACCACCAAAAAAAAAAAAAAAGAAGAAGTATAAACAATAAATATAGACTATCTTTTTGGAAAAAATTGTATGAGACGAGAAGGAATTCAAATTTAATGAAGATTAAAAAAGATCAAATCTAAAATCACTTCCAGTTCTCACACTCTATTTTTTTTTATATGGGTAAAATGTTTATTTTGGCAAAATTTTATTAAATTCACATAAATTATATTTGAATTAGTAGAAAAATAAGAGACTCCAATTTTAAGTATCAAAAGGATATGTGTATATATAACATTTTCCAGCATACCTTAGAAAAAACTTTTAATTTTTTCTTATTAAAAAATACACTAGTCTGGTGTGGAGGCATACTCTTGTAATCCCAGTATTTGATAGGCTGAGACAGGAGAACTGCATGTTCGAGGCCAGCCTCAGCTACTTAGTGAGACCCTGTTTTAAAATGAATAAAAAATAGAAGTATAGCTCAGAGGTAGAATGCCCCTTGGTTCAATCCCCAGTTCTGCCCCCCAAATATATATGACATATATTTTATATATCATAAACGATTTCATTATAGTTTACATAATATTTAAATATTTTCATACACATTAACTAAAAAAACTTAGTGTAAAAGAGACTAAGAGCAAATTAATCTTGTCTTGCCTTCGTTTAATGCCTCATAAAACATTTCTTGTCACTTTCTTCCTGGAATATCCTTCTCTTCTATTTTTGTTTAACTTCTACTGACTAATTAATCTTAATTCTTACAGAATCCCAAAACTATAGAATTCCAGTGTTTCTGCTATGCTGATGAAGAAAGATCAGAGTATGTGGAAGAATTGCCCACACTTGTAGGCTTGCCAAAGCTGAAGTTTGGACCATTTCTTTGACAGTATCCCCTTTACTAGATTCATTATTCTTAGGTAGTTATTATTTATAGAATTTAAGGTGACAATAAGTTTTAAATACAATAAACTTAAAGTAATTTATTTATTGTAGGACTCAAGTTAACATTACTCCTAAAAACTAAGGAGCTGTTTACAACTTTACTTGTTAGTTTAAGTCAGGTACCAACAAATACTTTGTGTACAAGTAAAGTTTAAAGATGTCAACTATTATTTATTGCATGGATAAGCGGACTGTCAAGTTACTACACAGGCTCTCTCCCTAAGAGTACAGCATTCATTTTAGCCTCTGCTAGTGGAAGTGTTGGAGCAGATGTTGACCTAGGGTTAAAGTATGTTTTTAACCCTTGTTGGGTGTGACATTTCAAAAGGTCAAAAAACACTGCATTTTGATCAGCACATACAGGAATTCTGCATTTTTATAAAATATTTCACACAAACCAATACAATTGCTAGTAAACTGGACAAACTAAGAAAATACATGGCTTTATGTGGGACATGAAAAAGTATGCTGCTAGAGGTTTAAAACATCATTTCCATCACTTTCACAGAAATGTTTCCCATTCCTTTAGAATGAAAATATGTTAAGTCAATACAAAATGCAAGATATTATATCAATTAGGAAAAGAATCTAAAAAACAATTTCCTACTGCAACAAAGTTATTAACATCTATTAAGTATTTTGGTAGGGAAAAGGAATATTTTTCTTAACTAACATCCACAGGACAGTGCTATCATTCTTTTAAACTAAAATGCATTTATTGCATCCAAATTCTAAATATGAAAAAAGTGAAGCTATATTCATTGTATAAGATCATGTATTATTGATAATTGCTATGCTAAGAAATTGAAATTATATCAAAGCTGAAAGTAAATGCTTATCAACAACATTAACATACTTACTTGCCACTGAGAAGTTGTTGAGGGGATAAGGTAAGTCCACATCTTGAGGTTTCTCTTTATATCCTATGAATGAGCCATCTGTCTTCAAAAGGAAGTATCTTGGCCTCCAGTTTTTTATATATTCTCCTACATGAGGAAAGCATGCATGTTAATGTTGGGGAAAAAAAGAAAAGCAGCTTTTACGAAAAAAATAAATTATGACACAATATATGTCCCACAACACTGGCCTTCAAAAATTTAGTTAGGCAATTTTCTTTTAGCTTAGCTTACAAAAGAAAATACATAAGCCTACAATTAAGACTCAATAAAAACCCAAACATGTTTTGTTTTTAATGATTTCACATTTTGATAATTCATTTGCGCCATTATTCCTTCAGAGAATCATTCATCTGAGCACATTTTGTTCAGTTTTTCATCTTATCTGGTGGCTGTTAGAGGATATTACCATCCAGTTTTAAAAGTCTTGGTAAATTAGCCACACAGTATCTATGAATGTCAATGAAAAACACTCCTCAGAAGAGGAATATGAAATAGATGTTTCTCTTCCATGTGCCACTGAGTGTGTAATTTTTTTAATGGAAAGAAAAATCTAATTTTCTTTATTAAATCTTGACTATAACTTGTTCATAGGAAACAAACCCTTCATACAACACTGTAATTCAAGAAGATAAAATGAGTTAAGAAGACTTAAAACCATACATAAACTCACATATATGCATACAAACATGTTAAGAACACATGGTACATTTGCCATGATATAATAGCCAAAAAACATGTACTTTATTAGATTTGTATATAAGCATCTACCTACCAAACACTCTTCCTAATTTTAAATTATAGAGTTGCTCCACAGCACCAAAAGAAATGAGCAGCTTTCTGGTCTCATTTTCCTATTTTTCATTGGGTATTTTTTTTTTTTTTTTTACAAAAGAGAGAAGAGAAGAGAAGAGAAGAGAAGAGAAGAGAAGAGAAGAGAAGAGAAGGGAAAAGAAAGAAAAGAAAAGAAAGAAAATTGAAAATAGCCAGGCATGGTAGTATACACTTGTAATCCCAGTACTTGAGAGGCTGAGACAGGAGAACTGCAGGTTCAAAGCTAGCCTGGGTAATTTAGCAAGCAACCTAGTGAGACCCTGTTTCCAAAATCAGGCTGTCAGTGTAATTTGGAGGTAGAATACCTCTGGGTTCAATCCCTAGTACCAAAACCAAAAAACTAAAAACAGTTCAACTTTTGCTAAAAATCAGCTTCTCTTGACCAAGCAAAAATCTGGCATTGATGTCACCTGCTCCCTATTCTCTCAGTAACTAGGTCCATATGGACTTCACATGTCTCCCTTGGTCAGCCTAACCCAAAGCTGACCATCAGCATCTTACACCTAACATCCTGCTAGGCTCTGACTGCTGACCCCCTCTCTACCTGCCATGCCTTTCACCCTTATTCATGGATCTATCACCTCCAGGGTAGTCTTATCAATGCATGTACCACTTTGTGGGGGGGATACAGGGGACTGAACCCGGAGGCATTCTACCTCTGAGCTACACCCCAACCCTATTTTATTCTTTATTTTGAAATGGTCTCACTAAGTTGCAGAGGGCCTAAGTAGCTGAGGTTGGCCGCGAACCTGTGATACTCTTGTTTTAGTCTTCCAGGTACTGGGATTACAAGTGTATGCCACCACACCCAGCATACAAAATGTCCTTCTAAGAGAAGATCTGACATAAAGACCATGGGTTTAACATATGACCATGGAGGTAAAGATTGGAATGGTACACTACAAGCCAAGGAATTCCTGGAGCCACCAGAAGCTAGAAGAAACAAGGGAAGGATTCTTCTATTGAGTCTTCAGAGGAATAATGTTCACACCGTGTTTTCTGACTTCTGGCTTCCAGAACTGCAGAGATTAAATGTTTGGTGTTTTAAGCCATCTACTTTATTGTAACTTGTTACAGTGGCCCTAGGACACTAATAAAGCATATGATCTTTCATCTAGATTAATTAGAAAGTGACTGTATTTGTTGAAGATACTCGAATGTAAAGGACTATAGACATACTCAGCCTATTGTTCTCATCAGTGCACTGTGCTGTCAAATATGTGATTCAGAACTTGGTCCTAACTCTAACTTCATGATGAGAGGCAGAAAGTCACAAGTGAGGTGAAGAACATGCCCACTGAGAATGCTGAAGTAGTTCTCATTCACCGAGGAGAGACCTATCCTCAACTGTCTTAATGTTAAACCAAAATACACTAAATACACATTACATGCATCAACTTATGTCAAAGCAAATACAAACACAGTAAAATTGAAAAGAAACCTATTAAACTGTAGTACCTTTTATTCACAAATCCCATAAAATCATGACCATTTAGAATCTAATTAAACAATGTTCATCATCTTAAAAGTATGTTACTTTTTAAATGTAAAATGCAAAGAAAGTAAAAGACTAGTTATCAATAGTTTGTATAGCAAAAAAAAAAAACCCTAAAATTCTGGTCTAATACATACATGAAGTATAGCTTTCTAGGTTACTAATGGCCAATCATACTGTTATGTCATAGGCTTCAAAATCTACTTACTCTTTCAGGAAAAGGGCAGAAAACATTTTCTTTTTTGTGTGTGTGGGTCTGTGGAACCCAGGAGCATTTGACCTCCAAGCTACACCCCCTTCCCTATTTTTTATTCTTTATTTTGAAACTGGGTCTCACTGAGTTGCAAAGGGCCTAAGTAGTTGAGGCTGTCCGCGAACCAAGATCCTCCAGTCTCAACCTCCCAAATGCTGGGATGACAAGTGTGCGCCACCACGCCCAGCTAGAAGCATTTTCAAACATGTATCAGGAAGAGGCATTGCTGTCTTATCATAAAGCTGAAACAATTATAAGCTTAATCTCCCTGGGAATATTGGGATTTTGTATTTTATTTCCATGTTTAGGATATGTTTATAACCTAATCACAAGCTAAAGTTTAGGATATGTCTTTGTACAACCGAGGAAAAAATGAATATATGGCATCTACTCTTAGTGCATATTTAGTAAAATAACATTCAAATAATTTTCAAAACAAATCTTATTTCAAATAAATTCTATTTGTGTAATATAAATTACAACAAATTGTTGTGATTAATGAGTTAAATAAAGTCAAATTTAGGCTTCATTTTTTTTTCCTTATTCCATCTCATCATTAAAATTCTCAGGTAAGCCAGGCGTGGTGGCGCATGCTTGTAATCCGTGCGCTTGGGAGGCTGAGACAGGAAGATCACACAGGTTTGAAGCCAGCCTCAGCTACTTAGTGAGGCTCTCAGCAACTTAGTGAGACCCTGTTTCCAAATAAAATATAAAATAGGTCTAGGAGTATAGCCCAGAGGAAAGCCTCTGGGTTCCACCCCCAGTACCACCACTACCACCACCACCACCAAAAAAAAAAAAAAAAAAAAAAAAATCTCAGGTAAGCCAGGCATGGGAGCACAGGATTGTAATTCTAGGACTTAAGTACTTGAGGCAGAGAGACAGGAGGATCACAGGTTTGCGGCAAGCCTCAGATACTTAGTGAAGCCCTCCATAATTGAGAGCCCTGCTACAAAAATAAAGAATGAAAATAGGGCTAGGGATGTAGCTTGGAGGTACAATGCCCCTGGGTTCAATCCCCAGTATTGAAAAAAATATATATATACATACATATATATAAGAGCAATAATTTGGGAGCACACAACTTATGTATGACTCTTGACTATACTATTTATTAGCTGCATGAACTTACCCTCTCTGCTTGTATGAAAAACAGGAATCATAACAGTACCAAAAAGTACTTGTAGAGGCATCATATGTAACTCTTAGAATATTATATGGCACATTTAAGTAGATTTTCTTATTAAATAATGCCATTACTAATTATGATAAAATTTATAATCAGTATTAAACTTATTCTAGTATTTACATAAATAAGGTAACAATAAATATCAATGAAGTCTATTTAGCTAGTGGCAGGCATATAAAACAATTTTACCTAAAGAAATGAGAAGGCTATGAAATATCTAAACATGGCATAAATCTGATTAATATTTTTACGTTTTTTTTGGGAAGTACTGGGGATTGAACCCAGGTGCATTCTATTTCCAAAATATATCCTCGGCCCTATTTCCTATCCTTTATTTTTTGAAACAGAGTTTAAGTTGTGGGCCTAAGTAGCGAACCTGTGATCTTCCTGTTTCAGCCTCCCAAGCACCAGTATCACAAGTCACCACACCCGGCTATAGTTCTTTTTTCTTTAAGTCTCCCAAACAAAAGACCAAAAGTCATAGATCTCTCTAATATATATTATATTTTTCCTCACATATGTAGGTATGTGTATGTGTGTATGTATATATTTTTATATGTGTATATATAGTGTATATATCTGTGTATATACATATACATATACATATACATATACATATACATATACATATACATATATTTTTAGATGGTGTTTCCTTGTGTTACCCAGGCTGGTGTCCAATTCCTAGGCTTGAGCACAATCTTCCCAACCTGCCCTCCTAAACAGCTGAGACTACAGGTACATAATCACACCCAAACATGGCAGCTTTCAGTAAAAATAATTTAAAAGCTTTAAGAAACTATCTTAACAATACTCTTAAAGTTTTTAAGGGTCAAGCTTTCCCTAAGACAAATGGATTTAATGTTAATCTCAGCATAAAATCTATTTAATTTATGGTTCATAATATAGTAAATATTTAGTTATTTGTTAACATATACCATCCAAATTTACACATCTGAGCTACCTTAAAAATATGGTCAATTGTTTTTCCACTACTGGGTTTCATAAATAAATATTAGCACTACAAATAAGTACTAAATATATAATTCATAATTGTGTGATACATCTATCTTGTAGCCAAATATACTTACAGAATAAATGCATGATGATGAATACAGTAAGAATCTTCATTGCTTAAAGTTTCCTGTTACATTTTTATATAAAGAGTCCAATAGTTCTAAGACACAGCCTGTTTATGTCTTTTGGTGAGAAATGTGTCTTTCACTGACCTTATCATCATCCTATATTACAGAGGTATTGAAAATAATCCTGAGGATTTTATTTTATACTATTTACATTGCAACAAAGCAGCATAATAATCTTTCAAATGCCCAGAAAAAAATATAAAATACACTTTTAAAATTTAGGTGTTTTGCACTTGTTAAATATATATTGTTTAGATTTTCCAGCTTCTGCAAACTGAAAATTTTAGGTTATCATTTCCCTCTTACTCTTTCAAAGGTTTTTTCCTTGCCCTTGGGTAAATTAAATGTGCTAAATTCTATTGTGACATCGATGCAATGTCTTTGACCAACTGTCATCAACCAGCTTTGGATGTGTTAGTCTGAATAATATCAGAAATTTGGGAGCCGTCTACAAAACATGCCCAAAACACTACAGGTTCCTGCCCAGACCACTTGTTCTAAGAAGCTGCCAAGTAAGCATCACAGGTCATGAAATATGCCTTTTTTTTTAAACATTTACTTAAAATTAGGTTAAAATGGGCTTTGATACATTCTTTTATCTGAAAATGAATGATACAGGAATGGTCCAACTCAAGAATGACAGACTGAGGGATAGTCCATAAAGTCTAATATTCAGAGCTGTGAAAAATACAACACCAAAGACAAATTATGCAGCTTTAATTAATCATGAAGCTAGAGGCATATATCCATAGCCCCAGCCCTTCAGAAGGACCACTTCAGCTTAGGAGTTCAAGGCCAGCCTGAGCAACACAAAGAGACCCTTATTTGCTACCTTCCCCCCCCCCCAAAAAAAAACCCCAAATCCTCAAAATGAAAATCTCTTTTCAGGTGGGGATGGAACCCAGAGGCATCTGACCTCCAAACTACACCCCATACCCAATTTTGTATTCTTTATTTTGAAACAGGGTCTCACTGAGTTGCAGAGAGCCTAAGTCGCTGAGGCTGTCTGCAAACCACGATCCTCAGGTCTCAGCCTCCCAAATGCTTGGATTACAAGCGTGTGCCACCACACCTGGCTTCTTTATTCATTCTTGAAGAGCCAAGGATATCAATGACTGATGGTTACATCTCCTGTTCCATGGCATTTCCAAATCATTTCCTGTGTGCCTTGAAAAAGTGTGCTTGGCATCTGCTGGTCTGCTGTGGCAGAAGGGACTGGGAGGATTATCAACATAGGCTCCTTCAATACTTCCTGAAAGGACTCTGGTTTTCTGCCATGATGATTCCAAGGTACCACACCCCTCCTTTTCAGGGAGGTTGCCTGCTCAAGGACTGGTCAATATTACCACTGCAGCTGGCCACATGGAAGTTGTTTATAATTTTGGTACTTTTGCACTGAGCTTCTAAAATGCTTTAAAAGCTTTCCAGATGTATACACATTCCTCTGCTTCACCACATTTGTTCCTTCATGATTCTTTTGAAAAGTACATTATAGTCAAGAAATCTTGCCTCCACTGCATAATGCATGAACATGTCATTTTTATATTAAGTATAGTCTCCATATCTATTTCCTAAACAAGACTGGTATCCATGTTCTGCTCTGCAGCTGAAGCAATGATGAAGACAAATACCTATGCACCAAATCCACAAGGTATTAGAAAACCAACTCTAAGACCTCAGGGTGACTGGTGTGTCAGTACTTCCTCTGCATTTTAATTTTCTTTTGTTTTCCAGAAACTGCATCATTACCAACTACCTTTAAGCATTTTCATGCTATTATAAATGGGTTAATCAAAACCTAGTTCCCTTTGTTTTTAGAAAACATTACACTTTAAATCAAAAAGTGGTATTTTAAAATTATTGTTTTTAATCACAAGAATATACTAATAGAAGTACAGTGTCAAATAAGTTTTATTCTGAATGGAAAGCAGAGAGAGAGAGAGAGAGAGAGAGAGAGAGAGAGAGCGAGCGAGCGAGAACATGAATTAGAATGAATGGGTAAGAATGAAACTATGAATGAGAATGAAAATCCACACAAACTAGCCAACAGAAAATAGTATCTTGGCAATTTAATGAAGAACAAATCATGAAATTAGTTTACAAAGCAGTAGGTATGTTGTGGAGAATTATTCAATCTGTACTCTTGCTTCCTACTGGGTTAAATAGGAGTAAATGACTATTTTGCTTATACTCACATCCTTGTGGATGGTAAAAGCAGTGTCTTCTTGCTAGTCTATTTCTGCATTATAGGGAAAAACCTCCAATTCCACACACCACACTGCATGGAGCAGGAAGTCATTCATACACTATTTTAACAAAGTATAGTCATGGAATCTTAGACTACTATAAAAAATGGACCTATTTAAAAAATTTATTAGAAATTTCATAACTTTCTTACTGTAAATACTCTTTTTTAAATTTTTTTTAATTTTTATTTTTTGGCAGGTCTAGGGACTGCCAAAAACCCAGTGGCATTCAACCTCCAAGCTACACCCCCTGCCCTATTTTTCATTCTTTATTTTGAAACCGGGTCTCACTGAGTTGCAGAGGGCCTCACTAAGTAGCTGAGGCTGTCCGTGAACCATGATCCTCAGGTCTCAGCCTCCTGAATGCTGGGATTACAAGCGTGTGCCTCCACACCCAGCTGTAAATACTTTCCATTTCATCACATTATAAATATGTCAAGTATATAAATCAATGTCATATCCTAAATTATATATCCACTGCAGTAAATAACATCAATGAGTATCAAACATGATATCGATATGTCCACAACAGGCTGCCAATGTCATCAAAAGGACTAAAGCTTTCTCAGAGAACCCTCCCCATAGCACAGTCCTGAAGGGCTCACTTCATTTTCAGTTGAAACACACCTGTTGAAAACAATATAGGACAACAATGGTGTCTCACTGTGACAGTAACTCAACACACTAGCATGCAGTGCTTGCTGATCAGGAGGCCTGTGGCATCTGAAGAAATTCAGGTAGTTGGATCCACTCATCCATTCCATCCCATATTAAAATCACTACCTTACAGAAGTTAATGAAACAGAATAGGGCTTTTCCTTAGAGACTTTTGCCAATGAATCTCTCCTGTAAGAAATTTTCAGGAGCTTGGGATCCTAAAATGACAATGCATCAAACCATGATCTCTGTTATTCTGAGGGTGAATCTACACCCTTCCTAACTCTCCTTTTCTCTCCTTTGTTTTCCTTTACAAAAGGAACATGGTTGAGCCCTGTAGCATAGCAAGCTGAGTGGTGAAAGAAGGAAGTGCTGTGACAGAGGAAACTTGGAGGATCTTTGAGCACTGTGCCCAGGCTTCACCTGAGAACTCTACACAGCAACACGGAGAGGTGGCACTGCAATACCCTCTCTTCAGAGCCACACTGAGGCTCTGAGACACAGGGCAAGGCTGGGGAAGGACAGAGCTAAGGCCAGAATGCAGACCTACTTAAATCAACCAAACCCTGCTCTTCCGCCCTGCTCACATGTTCAGGGTTGAGTGGTATCTACACAGGTTGAGCACTCTCTCTGAAATGAACCTCTCAGTTCAAATGCCAGCTCTGCCAGCTATGAGTTACATGAGCAACAAAAATGCAGCTCATCTCTCTGTGACTCAGCCTCCTCTTCTGGAAAATGGGACACTAATCAAACTAACAAATAAAACACACAGTAACATCTGGCTCATAGCACACATCACAAAAACAGTTGTAAACTGACAGAGCAGCTCAGGGTATGGCCAGAAAACCAATCAGAAGAAATTTAGTGAGAGCCCCAGACATAATAGACTACATAAAAGAAATCAAGTTTTTAAGCCAGGTGTGGTGACACACGCTTGTAATCCCAGCATTCTGGAGGCTGAGACCGGATGATCGTGGTTGGTGGACAGCCTCAGCTACTCAGGCCCTCTGCAACTCAGTGAGACCTGGTTTCAAAATAAAGAATAAAAAATAGGCCAGGGGTTGTAGCTCGGAGGTCAAATGCCCCTGGGTTCCATCCCTAGACACGCCAAAAAAAAAAAAAAAAAAAAAAAAAAAAGTAATCACTTTTTAAAATAAAATGGAATTTGTTAATTTTATTTGTCTAGATTACTGATGTTCCACATTAGTGGAGCACAGTAAGTACCCGCTTTTTGCAGGTAAAATTTCAATTTTTGCATTTACTTTGCTTACGCCCTGGGGTCATTCACCATTATCACTGTTGATAATTTGCCTGAATCACTTATGCTTAACCTACTAAAATCTCTAGGTAAAAATCAATAATACTGTCATAGAAATCCTTTCTCAACTCAATATCAAGTACCTCCAATGGAAAGATTAAAAAAAAAACATTTCACTGAATTCACTTCAATGTTTCTTTCATAGTATCTTATAAGAATCTTACCATATACAAAAAGAAAACTAAAAGATGCATATCATGATTTTGAAATTAGGCTTTTTCCAAATGCTTTCCTTACTGCACATGTTAGGCACCGTTTAATCTCAACTATTTCAATTCTGAGACATGTTAAAACATATGCTAATGTTAGAACACAAAAGTGCTTAGGAATAATGAAAATATATTTCACAATTTAGTGTACTTCATATAACCATTGCATATCTAGTGAAGTTATTCTTGATTTACACTTTAAAAATGTGATTATGCTAAGTTTATAAAACTAAAGAAATGTATGCTTCCATTTCAGTAAATGCTGTTATATGCTTAGAAGTGTTGCTGTAAATAATTTTGAATACTACAATATCTGCAATCAAAGATACAAAAAGTAAAATAGATTCAAGTAAAATCATCGTAACTTTCCCAGGTAATTTATTAATTCCCTTTGTAAACTGAATGTGGCAATCTAAGGTCAGTTATCTGTTACCATTTTCTCAGGAAAGAACTAAGTATGTGTTAATGCAGTCATCAAATTGAAGTAAACAGATATAGTCAACATTTCTTTTAAAAGAACAAAACAAGTCAAAGAAATGCAACCATAAATCAGACACCATTCATTAATTCAAGTAAGTCTATCTCTCTTACACTAGCTTGTGGATCCCACAAACCCGGAAAAGCTGCCTCTGGGTTTTAAAAATGAATTTACTCACCTCGGCCCTCTGAGGGCAGTATTATCTAAGACACAGCCAGGATTTTCAGAAAAATCTTTACCTATCATTCTTTTATAAAAGTTAAAGCTTAAAAGATGAAAAGAGAATAATTTTCTCATTATACATAAATATTTCCATCTTCACTGTCTACACACACCCCTACAGGCATAATAATATTGCTTGTTTTAAAATGTTTCTACTAACTTTAAAAGATTTTCTTAAAACCAAGACATCAGGAAGGAAAGCCTCACATCATGCAAGTCATTCAAAACACAATGAAATAAAAAGTAAAATGATTCTGCACTGTGAAATACTTTAAGTTTCCATTCTAATGCTCTGTGAATTGTTTTTTCCAAAAATATGGGACATCAGAACTTGTATTCACCCAGTAAAAATAAAGTAGTATGGAAGAGATTAATATTTAGTCCCAAGGTTTCTTCTTAGAAGCAGGGAACAGCTGATAAGCTTGTTAGCTACAAATCATTTACTTATAAAAAATAATGCAAAGGACAGACTGGCAGTGTAGGGTCAGAGCACCCACTGAGTATTCATAAATGACTAATAGTGTAAAAAATATTTTCATGGTATAAGGATTGTCAATTTACTTTCTACAATCTAAGCCAATGCATATTGGAGGTTTTATTCCTTCTCTACACAAAGTACCTATTTCATTAAAAAAAAAAAGGTAGGAAAAAAATTTTCCCCAATTCACTTATTAAAGACTTGTGCAAGACACTTAATAACTAACCTTCAAAAATCCAGTGATGGGATGTTGAAGAACAACAACAAAAAAATCTATTATTCATTCCAGCTTTTCATGCATAAAGTAACCAGTGATCATCTAAATTTGTACTTCACACCACTAACTCCACAAACAAAACAACATCTACCTTAGAGAAAGTGATCGACTGAAGAGAAATACAAATATTATAAATACATGAACAACAAATCTATGGTTACCATTTAGTAAAAATGAGTTATTTACTTTTAATAAAAGTTCTTGCTTCTATAACTTAGGGCTTAATTCTCCACTCGTGATTACTTACTATGTCATTATTTAGCATAACCGTGAGTAGATTGTGAAATATCCTATTACTAGAATTCAAGTTTGATTATTCAAAAAAGCATAAAATACCATGAATATTTTAAGGTCAAATAAAAATATTTAAATTTCAAATTCTTTTTTACTAAAACAAAAAATACAATGAACTAACTTAACTGACTGTTGAATATACAATTAATGCAAAAAAGGGAAAGAAGGTCACTTTATAAAATCTCTTATAACATATACACATATATTTTATATATAAGCATATGTGTATTTCTCTATATATATTTATATGTACATTATAAATTTACATGTTATACACATATTTTACATATACACTTATATACTATACACGTATATAGGTATATATAACACACACACACACACACACACACACACACACACACACACACACACAGTCAAAATATCTCTTCAGAAAGATGCCAGGAAACAACAGCTGCTACTCCACACGCTTTTGCTTAAAAGTATAAACTTATGAACTTTGATGCTATGTTCTAGTCTCAAACAAATAAGTGACTTGCTTAGCCAAAAAATTACAAACCTCACGCTTTATGCCTTTCCCGCCTTTGTATCTTAATCTTCTGTTCTAAAAAGTGCTACCAAGTTTACCAACATCTTTAATCAGATTTTCTCAAACTAAAACACATTAAAAATTTTAAGCCAAAACATTTCGCAAGATGCCTTAAAGAATATGTCAGACAGTGAAATACTCTTCTGTTTTCAACATACTGGCCAAAATTTTAAGAATTACTATTCATGCTCAGTTTTTCTGAGGCACAATTCAAATATGTCTATATACCATTAAAGCTAAAAGTTCATAGCTTATTTTTATATTCTGAAAATATACTAAGTACAGCTTTTTGTGAAAATGTCTTCATAGTATTTTTAAATAGTTCCATCCTCAACAAGACACAATAGTTCACTGGCTATGGGTTGGTCCCACTTCTTTGTTACCAATGCCTTTTTTTTTTTTTTTTTTTTTTTGGTAAGCATAATTATCTGTGCTCCAGAATACTGGCTTAAACATTAAATTCCCTTAAAGGAGATTAGGACTGCATTTCAAAGTGAGATATATTTTTCTAGTATATAAACCAATTTATCTTTGAAACCAAAATAGAACTTCTTAGGTACTACACCCAGTCCTCAAAAACCCTGAAATATTGAACTAGGCAGCTCCTCCAAGAACAACAGCTTCTGACTTGCTATCAGAAACAACCATGAAAAGGAAAAACCTTGAAGAGCCACCACTATCACTTGCTGATTTATGTCTCCCTCAGGTCCTCTCTACTCCCCAAGGAAACACTGCTGTTTGTTCAGCACTTTCATCCCTAGAAGAGTTTCATCATCTGCAAAATAAAGAGTCCTGACAATCAAATGACATTTTAAAACACCATGAGAAGATCAAGCATCATGTTTTATATTATTCACTATAACCATAGCATTTTAAACTATAAGTTCTCAATCTAAAAATAATTATAATCCAAATATAACTTAAGTATTGACCATAGCAGAAAAAAAATACAACTCCAAAATAATCTGAGATTAATATTGAATTGAAAGAAGACAAAATCTTCAGCAAGCTCATGCTGAGTTTTTATTATTTTTCTTTTCTTTTCTTTTCTTTTTTTTTTTTTTTTTACAGCACTGGGGATTGAACCCAAGGGCATTCTGCCTCTGAGCTACACTTACAGCCTTATTTTTTATTCTTTATTTTGAAACAAGGTCTAATTAAGTTGCAAAGGGCCTCACTAAGTAGCTGAGGCTGGCCGTGAACCTGCGATCCTCCTCTCACAGCCTCCCAAGTACTGGGATTACAAGTATGTGTCACCACACACCACTTGAAGTTTTTAAATAGAAAATGATTTTAAAACAAAATCATCATCAGTGACATCATCATACCACACCTCCATACTATTTATTACATTTAACAGTTTTCTCCATAGTCTCTTTAATTAAAGCAACTGATTTCCTCCAGATTTACAAAACATAAAAACTCACTAAATACAAGTTTTTTGTTTTTTTTTTTTTAAATCCTATACCTGTGATCATCCCTTTAAATGGCCTCTAGAATTCTATTCATTCACTTTGCAATGGTCAGGGGCTTACCAAGTACTCCAAAAATGAAGCACAATTAACAGCTATTATTTAATTTGCTTCAGATACTCTATTTACACTATCTCATTTAATCCTCTCAAGATCCTTCAATTGTAGTTACTGTTTCTTTCTTTTAACAGATGAAGAAATTCACCACAAATTCTTTAAGTGGCTTTCATAAGTTCACTTATCCAGATTAATAAGCAAATATAGTCTGTGTGATTTCAATGACACTCTGCCTCTAATACTTCAATCAACTTACTAGATATACTTGCCAGTACTAATAAGATTTGCAAATAGCTCCGAAGAAATGAGAATTATGACTACTAAAGCATAGACAGGTGAGTGTGCTTTAACCAGCTTGCTTCTGTCTACTGTTAATTAATATTCTGACCACTGTCATTGGCTCTCTTCAACAATACCTCTGCCTGAAAAATGGTGTGCTACTTGCCCCACACTTAGCAGGAATATCAGGACTTATTCTAAACTATAAATGTATGTACATAATTCTACACACAAATACATGGGCATATTCATAGCTTTCCAAATAAAATTTATGAGACAAAGGGGAGGACCAGCATAGCTAATGATTCTTTATCATGGCTTTCCAGCAAATAGGAATCAGGCACTCCCGGAAAAATTGATAGTGAGATAGAAAGTTTTCTAGATAGTCCTGACTCTATTTCTTTACGGAGAGTAGAAAAGAATCCTTTCAAAAATATATTATTCTAGACTTAAACCTCTGTTGGTATACTGGCCTTTCAGCCAAATTTTATACAACTGGCTTAATTATTATAAAGCAAAACTTTAAATGTCATAGGACAGCACGTGTTCATTAAAAAGTCAAAATTAACAATCTTCACTTCTCCAAACATTTTTGTAATATAAATCCAAATGACAAGGAGAGGGAAAAGGCAGACTTCTCGTGTTCTAGTCATTCCACCTAGTCATTCCATTCACACTGTGGTTAGTTTTGGAATTATATATATATTAGAAGTGTTGTACAAAGTATTTGAAAATTTTTACCTAATATTGTTATTTTTTTCAATCATTTAAGGCCAAAGCAATAAAACAGACATTTAAGTAAATTTACTTACTATCTACATATAAATATTATCAGAGCATTGAAAAGCATTTTAGGTATATCAAATCTCTAACATTTAATGATCAAAAATTAATCAGAAAGAAATATAGAAAACAACTCATTGGTGTCGGATGAAAAGGTAGGTCTATCACTTATAGACTCATAGGCAACCAAAAGAAAAGACTATTGACCACAAAGCCCAGGTTACTATCTAACTCTATTTCACAACTAGGACCATCTTACTATGGAATTACTCAGTAAAATAAATTTGGTTCTCTCTTAACTCACCCCTAGTGGTGGGCTGTAAGATCAGTTTCAAATACTTGTTTAAATACTACCTATTGTTAAACTGCAAATGTCTGCATTAAGATCAAAACACTCGAACTCACTGATCACTTCATTAAAAGCTCCTGTCCACACCTAAAAGTCACCAAATAGGCTACCACCATCAATATGGAGAAGTAAGAAAAGTTTATATTGCCATTTGAACAAGTTCCTTTCTGAAACCAGACATGGCTAAGGGAGGGAAGAGGAAGTATTAAACCCCTAAACTAATTAACGCAATAAGGGGAGGGGGCATGCAGGAAAACAATGATAATTAGTATGTACCCTTGGTTAACCAAATCCACACATACATTCATTCTGTATATGCACAAACATCAGCAGCATCATAAACGTCTCAAGTTCTAGCCATTATTCAGCTCGACATCTGCACATGTTTATGCGTCTCTCCAAACAACCTCTTGAACACCCTGCTGGAGCTGTCATTTTTTTCTTCTCCCTATCTGGCAGATGGCAAGTCAACAATCGGCATCAACAGCAGCCGAATATCTCCCCCTCCGCTCGACCCCCCTCAACAGACACAATAATAACTTCTTTGTGCTTCCCTACAATGCAGCTGCTTAAACCATTTCGCTACAAGGCTGCTTTGCCTTAATAAAAAAAAAAAAAAAAATCCCTTCTGTCAAGTCTAAAAAGCAGCATAATGTTAAGCAAGCTAAAGCCACAGCACAGCTGCAAACGGGCAGACACATTGACAGCTCCTCCCTTAACAAAGCCCTGTGAATTGAAGGGGGTTCATCTGAGGCTCACACAGTAATTAGTATAAAAAAGTCCGACAGCCTCTATTATGCTACAGGAAAAAAAAAAAACTGGACAGAACTGGGCTGCTGTTTTGCGTCAAGAGTTCTGCTGCAGAGTAGATAAATCATGTTGGGTTTTTTCCTCTCTTTTTAAAGACAGTAATAAGGAGGATGAGAGAAGCTAATTTGAAAACTTGGACACAGTAATTGTACCATATGGTGAGCATTTATCCTTTCTGAAATGCATGCTAACAGTCACTTACATGCACACTGCTTTGTTTTACAGTTGTTATTCTCTCTACCATATTCATAAAATGGATTTGAATATCTGATACTCAAGAGAAGTTGTGTGTAATTAGCAACAGAACTGCCTAGGTTTAATTTATTGGTCTTGTACTGCAATCTAGTAAAATGCAAAACAAAATTAATGTGTCCACTCTGTAAAATGTTTTTTCTTTAACTTCATAAAAAATTTATGAATCAAGGTTCATTGGAGGGTTTCTAAGTGAAGGTAAGTATATCATGAAAACAACAGAATAAACTATGGTTCCAGGTAAGATTTCTACAACCAATTTCAAAGACACTATACTACAATGAGAAAGACCTTTCATTAAGATCTTCTATTTTATTTTATTAAAGCACATGTAACTATTATATGTACCTGTAAACCCTGTATTACATAATTTTCTTGTATTTGCCCTAAAAATATTTTCCATGAAATGCTATCAAGTGCTAAAAAATTATTAAGTAGGACATACCTAGCGTCTGAGCTAGGCACAGAGAGGAAGATAAAATGTAGAAAAGTTTTCACATTTGTTTAAATGAATCTAAACAAACTGACAGCATTTTCTGTCTACTTTGAAATCCTATAAAAGTCTGCCTACTGTTAGAAAAAGACTTAAGCAGAATTAGTTAGTGCTCTGCTTACCAAGGCCCAATATATATTATAACAAAAATAAGTAAAAAATTTGGAGGACTAGCCTAACAGCTTAAACAGAATTGGCTTTAAGGCCAGTTGTGTGCCACCTGAAAGATGCAGTGTTTACCAACTACAAACTATGTTCTGCACACTCCTGACATTTCAAGTGGAGTCAAGGCACTGGCCTGATTACTACAATTCACATGTAACCACAGTATTCTTCTGACATTTGGGACATTAAGGAATTTTTGCTCAACCTAGAACTCAAGAGGCCCTACTTGATTTATTTTATTTTTTGCGGTACTGGAGATTGAACCCAGGAACATTCTACTTCCAAGCTATAATCCCAGCCCTATTTTTTATTCTTTATTTTGAGACAGGATCTCAGTAAGTTGTGGAGGGACTCACAAAGTAGCTGAGGCTGACCACCAACCTGCAATCTTCCTGTCTCAGCCTCCCAAGCACTGGGATTAGAGGTGTGCATCACCACACCCAGCTCTAATCTGTCTTTAAAATACATATATTGATGATAGTAATATCCCAATATTTATCTCCTTAAATATTTCCAAACTTCTTGGAGAAGACTGTGAGCCTACAGAGGAAATGAGATATAATTATCCTCAGAATAAACAAGGAATCCCACCCAACAAGCACCACAAATAATTTTCTATAATGCCTATATTGGCTTAAAAGAAATAAACTTTATCATCTACCACTGGATAGTGGCTTCCCTTAACTCTACTAGTACTGGACCAATTTACCTTAGAGAAAAACATATTACTTTTGTTAAGAGTTAACTAAACATTTTCAAATATTAACTGGTCTTAAAGGCTCATTATGCTGATCAGGATTGGTTTGACATACATAGATGTTTTGTGTGGGAAACTTTTGAGCAGCAACACATGTCTAATTGGGTATACTTTCAAAACAGGTGAATCGATTGACTTAACAAGGTTATACAAGGTTATGACACTCTGGTGTTTTTAAAAACAAAGATCAACCTACAGAGAGATCATTCCTTTCTTCGTCATTATCACTGTCATCATAGTTGTTACTGTCTTCTTCTTTTTGTGATTGTGAGGATTGAGCCCAGGGACATTCTACCTCCAAGTTACACCTCTAGCCCTTTGTGTATTTAGTTTTGAAACAAGGTCTTGCTAAGTTGCTGAGAGTGTCACTAGGTTGCTGAGGCTAGTCTTGAACCTGCAATCTTCCTGTTCTTGCCTCCCATGTACTGGGATTACAATTGTGTGCCACTATGCCTAGCAAAATCATTCCTTTTATAAAAGTGTGTAGAAAGGTATTATATAATAATTATTCTATATATTAAATGAGAGAAAAAACAATGACATTTCTTAGAAAATAATTTCAAATATGTGACCAAATGACTGATCTCTTGATAGATGTGTAAGCCAAAGGCTCCTCCACTCAGTTCTAATATTTAAGGTGAATATTAGATCTTAGAATGCAATGGAATAGTAAAGGGCTTGACTTTTGAAAAGGAGACAATACAGCATGTAGTCAACAGTTTTTCTTAGCTAAAAATCCTAAACTATTTGAAACCATTTTGCAGTGTCAATGCACTTATATGATGCACTAAGAGTATTTTTAAAGCTTCTTATAATAAGCAGCATATGCTAAGGGGACAAATCATTTCTAAAAAGAATATTTTCTTTGTTTAATCCTAATTTTCCTGTCCTTTACCTAAGAGAAAATGGGAAGGCTAAATTCAGATAGGACAACGCTGTAAGAAAATGTTCATAACTTAGAATTACAGAGCCTTAATTATAGTCTATCTTTGTATGTGTGTATGTGGTAATGGGGATTGAACTCAGGGGCATTCTACTCAGAGCTAGACCCTCAGCCCTATTTTATTTTTTATTTTGTAACAGGGGCTCATTAAGTTGTGGAGGCCCTCACTAAGTGCTAAGACTGGCTTGACCTGCGATCCTCCTTCTCAGTCTCCCAAGTACTATAATTTATCTTTTTTTTTTTTTTTTTGTGGTACTGGGGTTCCTGGAAGCCCTTCTACCTCCGGGCTACACTCCCAGACCTATTTTTACATTTTTATTTGGAAACAGGGTCTCCTAAGCCAGCGCGCGGGGCTGGCTTCGAACCTGCGCGATCCTCCTGTTTCTGCCTCCCAAGCCCGGGGATTACAAGCGTGCGCCACCACGCCCAGCTATAATTTATCTTTTAAGAGCTCGTATATGCATATATGTAGCAAAAGAAACAAGGTGATATTTTCTTATTAAATGTCAGTCACTGAAGTCCTCAAAAGATTTAATAACTAAAAAACACAATTTATAATATACCTGGTAGTCTTAAATACTTGCAAATGTTTGTTCAAAGACTGACACATCCCCCCCCCAAAAAAAAAAGTCTACGGATGTGCTAGTAATGGTGGCAAGCCCCAACTCATGGCCTTCAGATCCAAGAAAAACAATGTGTTCACATGAACTTCTGAAGTAACATTTCAAGCAATACATGAGTTTACAACAAACTTTTCATGTATATAATAAAAGCAAATCACGCAATAAGAATGCCTGTCATAAAGTTTCAAATTGACAGGGCCCAGAAGTTAAAGAAGTAATGAAAAATGAAGAGATATCATGTCTATAATGATGCTAGAAGCAGGCCTCAAACTAAGATGAACCCCTGATGCTTGTCTTTTACTTGGTCCTCTGTTAGAACTCTTCCTATTGCAAGGAACAAAGACCCACTGAGGGTAGTAATAACGCTGTGACGGTACTAGTGGGTTACTTGTAAGAATACAAGCACTGTATCTGAAGAGAGCAGCTATGTACATGGACCTCATGCAAGTCAGATCTGGAAGTGGTGATATTATACCCAAGTCTCTTCTTTGTCTCTGTCTCTTATCTTTCCCATTCTCCTCTTAGAACCTAAATTCATCTCTCTCAGCAAGTCAGTTCCATTTTCCACACTCCCTCCACCCAATAGCTTGCAGGCAAGTCTTGATCCTCACTGGCCATCCCACCCAGCACAATGCAGCGGCTTCACTTCCTTTCCTGGCTGCCTCGATCTTTCACCTCCCCAATTCTTTCCCTGCCAAATATCCAGTTTGATTGGGGGTAAGGGTATCTATCACAAACAGCATGTGGCCCCTTAGAGGGCACCATGGATAAGGAAATACCTCATTGTATCTCTACTGCCTTCAAAAGAGATAGAGGAGCTAGGGAGAGAGGCGGGGAAAGACTTCTAGTGTACTGGACACATCTTAGCAGCTGAAAAATTACTAAAAATAAAAGGCTTTGCAGAATAAACTACATTTAAGAAAAACAAAAACTTATCCAAAAACCTGACTTAGTTTTATTATGACCACTAGACAAAACTACGAAGGAATTGAGGCAAGATACATATGAATGTTATTTACTTTGCTCGCTCACGCCCCCCCCCCCCCCCCCCGTCTTCTTGGCAATACTGGGGAATGAACTTAGGAGCATTCTCCCTTTGAGCAACATTTCCAGCCCTATTTTTTATTCTTTATTTTGAAACAGGGTCTCACTAAATTGTGGAGGACCTAAGTAGCTGAGGCTGGCTAGAAATCTTTAATCCTTCTCTATCAGCCCCCCAAGAGGCATTATAAGCGTGCACCACCATGCCCAGCTCTGTTATTTACTATCAATACATTAAACGTGTCCTGCTTATATGCTAGTGAGCTTTTAGATAACGTACTCACGAATAACACTAATTCTGTGCAGATGTGTACAAGTTGACTCCCATATAGTTTCAATTTGTTTTATAATTTTTCAGTTACTACCACTGTGTATTTGTAAGAATCCTGTCTAGTGGTTTTTAAGTTGTGAGTCCAGACTGTTTTTTACCAAGTATATGCGACACTGGGGAATGAACCCAGGGGTATTCTACCTCTGAGCTACACCCCCAGTTCTATTTCTTATTCTTTATTTTGAAACAGGGTCTCACTAAGTTACAGATGGCCTCACTGAGTAGCTGAGGCTGGCCATGAACCTGTGATCCTTCTGTCTCAGCCTCCCAAGTGCTGGGATTATAGGTGCACCCCACCACACCTGGCTCAGACTTTTAATTTTAAGGATAAGGTAGTAGGAAAAGATCAAAGAGAATTAACTGCACCTGAGAAACAAGCACAGTTTCAAAGGGTTATTTTGTACTCTTCTGTTTACCTTTTACTTTGTTAGAGATTTAAAATTTAGTTGGCCATAGACTAGTATTAATATAAATAATAATTCCTTCATAAAGCCTTTGTTGAAGAAGCTGTACACAGTAGCTATAAAATAAGTTTCTTTTCTCTTACAAATAGCACATAGAGAATACTTGGGAAGAGGGTTAGCTGAAGACTTTAAAAGCTACAAGTATCTGATAAAAGAAGAGACACTGAGTTTCCTATCATGGGAAGGAATGCCATATATCAAGGGTAGTACTTAAAATCTTGTGTTTTTTCTAAGGTGTGATGGCACATGCTTATAAACTTGGGAGTCTGACACAGGAGGATCTCAGGTTTGCCACCAGCCTTGGTTACTTAGTGAGGTCCTCCACAACTTAGTTAGACCCTGTTTCAAAATAAGGAATAAACAATAGGGCTGGGGTGTATAGCTCAGAAGTAGAATGCCCTAGATTCAACCCCCAGCACTACAATAAATAAATAAATAATGAATAAATAATAAAATTTTGTGTATTGAGTGAAAGTTTGTACTAAATTGCTACTTGTGCCACTTTCAATACTAAGATTCTAGGATAGTACAATTTTACAAATTAGGAAGTGAAGCCTCACAGGGCTGCTGAAAGATATGAGATCACAAAGCAGTTCTTTTGACTTCAAGTGTAGTGCCACCCCAGCTAATTTAGATAATAAAACATGCATTCTACATTATAGTTGTTGGAATTCTTGAAATCTCAAATTACCTTTCATAGCGGTTCTACTTTAAAAATAAATGATAAATTAGAATCTCTTAATGCTGATTATGCAAAATATACATGAGACTCTACAACTATTAAATCATGGGAGGTGTAAGCATAAGGTAAAAAGAAAGAGATCATCTTTCTCTTTATGCTAAATGCCATGCATAAGAAAAAAGAGGATTTTTCTCTGTACCCAGAGGTAGCAACCCCAAGGCTCAACTGAGAAGGCCTCTTACAGTCTGGTTAAGAGAATTTCATCTACAGTGGAAGCGCTATAAATAGTGGGTAAGGAAAGCCCCACATCTTCTAGCCATATCCTCCCTGCACACAACTTGGAATGTGGGTGTCTCTAAGGCAATGACTCCCATTTACATGAGAGATGAAAACTAGAAGCATCATGTCAAAGTGTATATTTTTAACTTATAGCTACTATTAATTCTTCACTTTAAAGTTTTTTCTTAAAGCTATTTACGTTTATTTACTTGCCTTTTTTTAACTGTCAGAAAGAATCTGACTTTTGAGGCCCGAAAAGTTTAATTGTACCAACTGCAAAGATGAAAAGTAAATGTTTATAAAATAAATTGGAGAATTTTTCCTTTTTAAATATTCTATCCAAGCCGGGTTTGGTGGCACACGCTTGTAATCCCAGCATTTGGGAGGCTGAGACAGGAGAATCGCAGTTCAAAGCCAGCCTCAGCTACCTAGTGAGGCCCTTTGCAACTCAGTGAGACCCTGTTTCAAAATAAAGAATAAAAAATAGAGCTCAAAGGTAGAATGCCCCTGGGTTCCATCTCCAGTACCACAAAATAAATACATACATACTCTATCCAACATCTCACATAGCCAAAGCAAGATAAATTTCACCTATGTTTTATGCACTGTAGGAATACACTAAATTTTATGTACACATAAAACATAGCCATAACACAATTATTTTCAAGTACCTAAGAGAATGGCTCATTATAGACATGATTCAAGGAATGAATCTAAATCTTAGAACCTGAGACATACAAGTTTACAATTCTGTCCACTAAAATATTGAACCTTTTCTACATATCGTGTATGTCAAAATAGTCAATGCAATAAGCAAAAAATACACTAGCAAACTGCATGTGGAATGAAGCAAATTCCTTTTTAAAAACCTAATAGTTTTTAAAATCCTATCCAAATGTCACAGACTGGATTTCCTTATCGTGTCCCCTACTTCTAGCTCCCAAGGATTGCTCTTCTTGTTTACACTATAACTTTGCACTATCCTAAGGTTTTGTGTGCAATTTACTAATAGGACATTCCAATGTTCTCAATATCTTCTACCTGTCACCTTTCACTGAATTCCACACTGGCTCCTCTCTTCCAATGGAGTCATACCCAATTTCTCATGTCCCCAGTCAACTTTGTTTTCCTGACTTCCAATTACAATTTCTAACAAAAGGGGAATGAAATTTTGGGTAAATTATTTACTCTAACCAATGTAGCCTGTGTTTGTGTTAGTGAAGGTAATGCTGTCTGCTGAAAAAAAAAGTCAGGAGACCTTAGTGGCTTAACATAATGGAAGTTTGATTGGGGGCTCATGTAAAGTCAAGACAAATGTTCTTTCATGGGTGATCTTCCTTCAAGTAGTGATTGAGGGGCCCAGACTTTGTTCTTCTAGGGAGGTTCTACCATGTACTTGGTTTCATGATTGCCATCAAAGGGAGAAAGACCAACAGGACTGAACACAAGAGATGGTTTATAAGCCAAGCTTGGAAGTAGCACAAATTAACTCTGCTTATATTTTAGTAGCTTATACATCTACAACTTCAAGGTACCCAGGAAGTAGTCTAGATATGTTCCAGGGAAAGGTGGAAATAGAAGTGATATGTGTAAATGGGCTTAGTCAACAAATAGCCAGTTTTTGCTATATTGCATATCAATTCTAAATTCTTAAATCCTTACTTAACTTAGCTTTGTGTTATAAGTGACACTTGAGAAATAAAAGCAACTATACACCTAAAAATGGTTGGAAAAAGGAAATTTTATACTCTGTAATATTCAGCAAAATAGGGAGGGGAAGGGAATGCAGTTGTTGCTTCTAAATCTTTTTGGTAGGAGAGAGAGAGAGAGAGAGAGAGCGAGCGCGTGCACGCATATACACATATTTAGGAATAAAAAAGACAGGTACTATCTTCACATACTTTGCCATATTACAGTTACCTGATTTTTATCCTAAATAGGGTCTCAATCTGACTTGGCCTGGTAACTCCCATTTA
Organism: Muscardinus avellanarius; assembly: GCF_963383645.1. Lineage (NCBI taxonomy): Eukaryota > Metazoa > Chordata > Mammalia > Rodentia > Gliridae > Muscardinus > Muscardinus avellanarius. Next base: position 59,718,870 of record NC_137793.1, on the reverse strand, counting down.
AAAATGTGAAGAGGAAAAAACATATTTGGTAATATCACAATATTACCTTAATTCAAGAATGAAACCAATTAAAAGAGTTATTCTCATCTTTTGAATTTATCAGGTAGATTAACACTAAGGAGTAATATAATGTGGGGCCAACGCATGCAGCTCTTGCCCTTCTCCTTTTTCTTTCCCGTATCTTTCTAGACATACCACCTCTTTCCAAATGTTTGGTTACTGTAAAAAAAAATAAAAATAAAAACATTTAATGGCCATCCTTCTACAGTACATGCTTTAACACATTCCATTGGCAAATGAGATTACCAAACATTAGTAGTACCCTTATGATTCTTATTTTCTCAGTGTTTTTACATCATAGAGAAAAAAAATTAATAACCCTGGGAAATGTATCATGCCAATGTAATCCTATCTGACACCTTCTACTCACAGAATCGAAGAATGTCAGTACCAAAAGGAAATAGGTATTAGAGGTACATTAGGTTAAGCTTCCTAATGCTCTTAGGCAAGAGAAATCAGAGGTAAGATCACCCTGCAGATAATGTGCTTTATAAAAAGTGAAAGTAATACAGACATTATAATAACCTTCAATTTTATAGCATATTTAAATGTCTACATATTACATAATAAAAATCCCTAAAAGATTCAACCATAAAACATTTCAAATTAATTCCCAAGCACATTTTAGAAATGAGTACATTTTAATTTTATAGTCACTAAAATTTACACAGCCTGAAAGGTCACAGCAGGTGTTATGTTAGTCTCAGGCACCAAATGTTTAACATTAAGAACAACTCATACTGTGATTTATCTTCTGTATTCATGTTGCAAGTACTACACTGCTGACTGAAGTTTTTATTATATTATGCTTATATTTGAACTAGTTAACATTAAAGAAGTACACTTCAAAGAAAAAGTTGCATACACTGAAATAGCAGCAATCTAAAATTACTTGGTAATATAAGATTATAATTCTATTAAAGCAGGACCACCTAAATTTTAACATTTCTAAAACAGTTAAACATGTTTGTGAGTACATGCAAATGAATCAAATGCTTAAAAAGAGAAACATAATTAACAGAATTTGCTTTTCCAAAGGCATTCTCCCATCAAATAATTTCACGATTTCTAGTGACCATCATACCTCCAGGCAAACACCTACATAAAATCAAAGGCCTTTTCACTACACACAGAAAGTCAACATATTCTTTAAAACTAGCAAGAATAAATTCCAAACTGAAGGTCCCTAGATGAGAATAACCTGATCAGTACTCAATGGAAATGATAGCACATTTCTTTCCAAATGCAGAGAAGAGACATACAGATTCATGTTTTCAATAGAACGTCAACTCACTCAGAAAAAGAAGTATTACAAATTATACCTTAAGTATTGTATTGTATTGCACTGGACATGAGCAATATTAAAACAAATATCACACCGGACAAGGTGGTACACCCTTGTAATCCTAGCATTTGGGAGGCTGAGACCAGAGGATTGCAGTTCGGGAACAGCCTCAGCTACTTAGTAACGCCCTTTGCAAGTCAGTGAGACCCTGTTTCAAAATAAAGAATAAAAAATAGGACTAGGGGTGTAGCTCGGAGGTAGAATGCCCCTGGGTTCCATCCCCAGTACCACAAAATAGATAGATAGATAGATAGATAGATAGATAGACAGATAGATAGATAAATACAAATATCATAATAGATACTTTGCCTAGGAAGCAATCTTTTTTGAGCAATGGAAGAAGCAAGTCTAAGCACCCATTTTCAAAATTATCAAAGCCAATTTTCATTAATGTTTGTTATTTTCAGCCAAAATATCCACTGTGAAGCTGTTGCTATGTATGTGTTCTCTCTTTTTTAACTTGCTAGCTTACAAGTAATAAGAAGTTCTGAAAAACAACATAAAAATGACTAGATGTTGTTATACTCAAACCACAAATATTTTACCCAACTCTTACTGGTCCTTTATCAAGGAGCATTTTTACAAAGAAGCTAAAAATTCAGTTTCAATATAACGAAAATAATGTTGCCTGGCAAAGGAGAGTGTTTTGAAGTGCTTTCTGAATACCTCAGTCTCACACTCAAATCAGGAGCATCTGTCCACCAACTGTCAAGATAATGTCTAGCCTAGGAGTTTTCCTGAATTCATCACTATTCATAGATGGCTGTCACTACTCAAGAAAGAAAAACAGAAACGAAAAAAGAAAGCCATACTTTGAAAGCTATTTTTCTATATGTCCTAGTAGATATGAATATAGAGTTTATCATTTGGACAACAATCTACTCTGAATGAGCTATCTCTCCATCTCCAAATCTGAGGGTTTAAGTCAAATTTCCTCTAGAAATTATAGCTCATTCACTATGTTGCATTAATAGATCTCACTTTTTATTACTACTAACTCAAGGACTTGACCCCTAGGCTCAAAGTACTATCTAGTCATCAGCCTCCATGATAGTATAATAAATTGTTTTCACCAGCTGTCTTTACAAAACATTGCAAAATTCAAATTAAATAAGTTGTCTCTTTCAAAAGAGCTGATTTAAAATTAAATCCTACAAAATATACATCCCTATTTTCTAAGTCAGATACAACAAATTATTATACTTAGAAATGCTTTTTATGGTGGCACACGCTTGTAATCCCAGCATTTAGGAGGCTGAGACAGGAGGATCCTGGTTCACGGACAGCCTGGGCTATTTAGTGAGGCCCTTTGCAAGTCAGTGAGACCATGTTTCAAAATAAAAAATAAACAATAGGGCTGAGGGTGTAGCTCAGAGGTAGAATGCCCCTTGGTTTTGTCCCCAGTACCGCAAAAAAGAAAGAAAGAAAGAAAGAAAGAAAGAAAGAAAGAAAGAAAGAAAGAAAGAAAGAAAGAAAGAAAGAAATGTTTTTAAAATAGAAATACAGCCAGAGGAAGACAGGGCCCTCCAAGGGGAAAAAAAAAATCTATACCCAGTAAACAACTGATATGACTGAGGATGCAATCCCAATAGTAAAGTTCTTACATGCATAATTTCTAACATCTTAGAAAAAGGAAAAGTGGGTAAGAAGGAAGGGAGGACAGAAAAAAAAAAATCAAGGAAAGGTTAAGATTACCCCTTTACTGAATATGTAAATGTACTATTTTCTACTTTACAAAATAACAAATTCACTTGGTTATATCTCTATTTTTAGTTTTATAAACCTACATAGACTAGGAAACTATTATGTGAACAAATCAGTAATCCAAACCAAAGAGAATCAGTAAGTTAGTTTCCAAAGATATATTTTCAAACACAGGATAAAAATTTTCTCTACTAAAAAATTTAGTACCTTAATATAATCAGTTACATTTTGGCAAAATTATAGAACCACCTCTAAGCTGAAATGTTATTAATTTCTACCATAAGAGAATGAATCTTAATTTTTGGTGTTATTTACTCAGGACTTACTCAGGGCACGTAATGAAAATCCATCTTCCAGGATCCCCAATTAAAAAAATGTAATTCTAGTTTCTGGGAACTTGAACTTTTTTTTTTTTTTTTGGTGGTACTGGGGTTCCTGGAAGCCCTTCTACCTCCAGGCTACACTCCCAGACCTATTTTTACATTTTCATTTTTGGAAACAGGTCTCCTAAGCCAGCGCGCGCGGCTGGCTTCGAACCTGCGCGATCCTCCTGTCTCTGCCTCCCAAGCGCGGGGATTACAAGCGTGCGCCACCACGCCCGGCTGGGAACTTGAACTTTTAACAAGCATTCCAGAGCATTCTAAAAGACAGGCAGATGATGGCCCACCTTTAAGAAATACAAGCTAGCCAGGCGTGGTGGCACATGCTTGTAATCCTTGCGCTTGGGAGGCGAGGCGGAGACAGGAGGATCACGCTGGTTCGAAGTCAGCCTCGCTGGCTTAAGAGACCCAGTTTCCAAATAAAAATATCAAAATTGGTCTGGGAGTGTAGCCCAGAGGTAGAAGTAAAACGGGGGTTTCTTGAGAGAAAGCCCGGCGAGTTCTTGTCTACGGTGAGCGAAGAATGACACCCGCAGACCTCAGGAAGGGGAGTAAAAGGTTTATTGGAAGCAGCAGGGAATAGGGCAAGGGTGGCTGAACACTCCCAAAGGGGCTGGAACTCTGGGTTCAGCAGCTGCCTTCAGGACAATACTTGAGAGTAGCCCAAGCCGAATTGCCTTCAGGTGCAGGCTGCTTTATTCCGGAGTCCGGAGTCCACGCGATCTGCCAGAAGGGAATAGAGAAAAGTGGCCGAACACCCCATAGGGGTGGTCGGTGTCGCTTGAGCCAAGTGCCCATCGGTTGCAAACTACTTACTCCCAGAGTCCACGTGATCTGCCAGAAAAGAGGTACAGGTCACCCCTAGGAGCCTGGTCAGCCATGATGTCTAGCAGAGGCCTTCAGGTCACTACTCGAGAGTCGCCCAAGCCACGTGCCCTCAGATGCACTCTGCCTTCTCTCAGGGCCAACACGACCTGCGAGAGAGAGAACAGCTCCCCAAAAGGGGAGGGAGTCCCAAGCAGGAAAGTCCCCCTTTTACCATCCAACTGGCCAAGGCCTGACTGCTTGCAAGTCTGTTTTTGGTTAGGGTGACTTCCAAGAAGAATTTGCATAGGGCATTTGCAAGTCCTTTGAAGGGTCTCCTTTTAGGAATGCCAGACTTGCTCTGTGGGTTCGTTGATTAGGAAACTCAGGATGGCTTTGTGAAGCTCTGGCCTTCTTATCTCTGAGCCTTTGGAGTTTCGGGCATTTGTCGCCCCTCAGGAAACTCAGGAAATTAACTTCTACTGAGGCCTTTTCCCTATCTGCCTATTTCCTTTCTATCTCCTCAGAAGGGTTTCCAGGAACCCTAGTACCACAAAGAAAGAAAGAAAGAAAGAAAGAAAGAAAGAAAGAAAGAAAGAAAGAAAGAAAGAAAGAAAGAAAGAAAGAAAGAAAGAAAGAAAGAAAGAGAGAGAAAGAAAGGCAAGCTAAATTTCACCTGTGAGAAAAAACTTGAACTTTAAATAAAAATCCATACTTCCAAATTCAGCAAAAGTCTTGTCAATCAAATATTTAAAAGATGCTAGTAATGGGCAAATAAAAGGCAACTGTTATTCTAATATATTTTATAATACAGAAGGGGAAATCACATACAGAAATAACACTATACTAAGTGCAATAAGAAAAGTTCTGACAAAGGAATGGCAAGCTCTAGAAGGGAGAGTTGACTTACCCAATGGGGCTAAGGAAAGAACTAGACAGAGAAGTGAAACTTGAGCTAAGCTCTTGAAGACTGATGGACAGAATTCTACCAGCTTTTTGGAGCGAAGAAAGTTTTCCATAATGTTAAGTGCTATCTGCAAAGGTGCAGGGCAAAGATTACCATGCCCTTTTCTCTCTGGTTGGGTAATAGAGCAATAGATCTTGGCCTTCTTTGTGCTTCTACTGCAGCTGCAACACTGCCAAGAGCACATGGCGACTTGTGAGGGTTGAGGGTGAGAACATGACCATAGAAATCAGGTCTTCAATGGCAACTAAACAAAATGCTCACCTTTCTCTTGAAAGCAACTTGGGGTTCAATATACAAACATATCTAATTCTCCCAAAACACCACTGGCAAGAAAAATTAGTTTAAGTGGTAAATGAATTACATGATTTAGTTACTGAAAAGGATAAATATGCCATGCACACTGTTGCTGAAATTTTTCACAAATGATTCAGAGTGAATAAACAACACACTTATTTACAAATAAGACAAATTTTACTAAATACTTTTACAAACACTAAGGATTTATTAGTTGGCAACGTAATAGCTGAAGTGTATGTAGAAAGGTGGTTATAAGCATTTACTCAATTTATTTATCAGCCACTTGGCAGAAGACCAGGGAAGTTACTGTCTTTTTAAAAGAGTTAGCATCTATAAAGCAGTTGAGGGCAGGTTTGGGGTTTGACACCTCCAATATGAACATGTCTGTCTATTATGCTGATCTTTCCAAGTCTATTTTGATCGCTTTGTTGTTGAGCACTCTAAGAGATCTTCAGTTTAATGTATCTGGAGTTTCAATGTGAAAGTAATCCATGCTTCCCAAAATGAAGGTCAAATCCACCATAATTACTTATTAAAGGTAGATTAATGATATGCATGTTGAAGGATGCTTAAGTAAATTCCTGCAGTAAGAAGGTTTAATCTATGAAAAAAGTGAGGTTAGTATCATATGACCTACTTAGTAAATTTTTTTTTTGGGTGGTACTGGGGTTCCTGGAACCCCTTCTACCTCCGGGCTACACTCCAAGACCAATTTTTACATTTTTATTTGGAAACAGGGTCTCCTAAGGCAGCACGCGCGGCTGGCTTCGAACCTGCGCGATCCTCCTGTCTCTGCCTCCCAAGCGTGAGGATTACAAGCGTGCGCCACCAGGCCTGGCCTACTTACTAAATTTTAAAAAACTATATACATAAAATGAACTTATACAGGTAACAACCTTAAAACCTAGCAAGTATTTAATATAGTCATTAATGACATGTAAATTCAGTTTTTATAATAACTTACAACAGTAATTTCTCAAAATAGCAGACATCAATTTTCCTGAAAAACTCAAGACTATGCCACTTTTTTTTTTGGGGGGGGGGGTGGTACTGGGGATGGAACCCAGGGGCCTTCTACCTCCGGGCTACACTCCCAGACTGATTTTATATTTTTATTTGGAAACAGGGTCTCTTAAGCCAGCTGAGGCTTGCTTCGGACCAGCACAATCCTCCTGTCTCAGCCTCCCAAGTGCAGGGATTACAAGCATGCACCACCACACCTAGTGGGTACACCACTTATTAACCAACAATCTCTTTTTCAACTCAAGAGAAAGTTCTTTATCTATGAATAAGCATTCAGTCCCGCGGCCTTAAAGAAGTCAACATAATGTGAAAAGAAGAATGAACCAAGGGTATAAGGTACAAAATGGACCCAAATGCCCAGATTAAGAGCCAAATGTGCTCTCTTCCCTTTCATTGTTCTTACAACCCTTGAAAGGCAGGGCAACCTCATGAAAAAGCAGATAAGGGTTTGGTAGGATCAGGAACAAAAAGGATCCAGATACCTAGCATCCTTTAACAAACTGCAGCCAAGTAAAGTCAAAGCAAAGCAGATAGGGCTATACCAAACACATCTGTGTAGGCAGTCGCACAGTTAGCCTACACAAGGCTACCTGCCCAAATAGGACAGAGAGATATCAACGTTGTGTTAAAATCTGCCTCCTCCATCTTCAGCAGCCCCCACCTACACTCCCAGCAAAAAACAATGTACCTAAGCATAAACTTGAACACATTAACATTTCAAAGTAGCTCAACCTACCTAATGCATACTAAAGCTGAATATACATTACCAGCCAAAATCAAGATAACAAAGTTTAACCTGACATTAACTTTTGTTAAGGGACAAAAAAATAAAGGGGAAAAAAGGAACATTTAACCCTAGGATTAGTTTGCACAAATCAGCCTACAACACCAAAAGTTTATTAAGTATAAGGGTTCTTAATTGTAATTTGTAGGTCAAAACATACAAAGATGGAAACCCTACTCTTTTTGAAGCAATAGCTTAGGGTATTTAGAATTCATGAAACCCAATTTCTTACCCTCTTAGTCTACAAAATAGAAGAACAGCCACCCTTATATTCCACAGCATTTCTAGCAAACTAAGAAAAGAAAAAAACCAAAGAAATGAAACACAACTATTTTATAAGCATTGAACTGAAGAAATTAACATATCTGACCAGAGTAGATAAAAACAAGAGATAAGAAAATTACAGTACTGATTTCGTATTCAACAAGGGGCCATTGACATTTTATATGAAATGACCGAACTAAATGCAACCCAGCCAGCTACATCTCTTTGAAATAAGTGAAAATATGCCATTACATCAGTTTGAAGTAAAATGTAATCCTGTTAATATTAACAATTTAAGAGAAAAAATACACAACTTCAACACTGAAGACAGAAACAACCAACTCCCTAAAAAATTTACTCTCTATATTAACATGACTGCTCTTTCAGAAGACCTGGCCCTAGGAAATTGTTGTTCATTACAGAAACACCATGAACTATTCAAACAACAGTACAAAAGATTCTTTGAATTCCTTACTCTTGTATCATGATCCTATATATACACACCTCTATATATATGCACCTAAAACTAAACTTTGGTCCTCAGTACATGCTGCTGAATTTTAGATATATAAAAACTTGTACATATACAGAAGATGAAGAAAACACAAATTATTAATAACTTTCATCTGGACAGTGAAAACACAGATTAGAATTTTCTTCTTTATTTTAACTTCCCCAATGAGAATGGACATTTTTAATACCAGAATAATGTAATTTACTTTCATCTTGCCTGTATTTGCAACGTCTCTTTCTCTACTGACTTCTAAGAGCAGTAAACATATGTTTCAGAAATGTCTTTGGATTATTTCTATTTTATGCATATAGATTTACATGTAAATATCTAGGACATTAAAAGCCACCTACATACAAGTCAAAACGAAAGCAAAAGAATACAATGCCCTGCTTATAGATAAATATTACGTTGTCATAGCAGTTCATTCATGTTTTCTGCCTCCATACTTTTAGGTTCAATGGCATGATGTTAGCCATAATAACAAGGCAATACAAAACAGACCATATGTAAGAATTCAGAGAATACTTACTTTCATATAACAACAAGAAAAATTGAGGAGTCAAGAAGAGATACTGGAGAAGACCCCATACACAATTAGAATATCTCAGTAAAGCAATAACAGCAAGGGTGAGCTAAAGTTTTCTCAGTGTAGATAACTGTAAGGTTAACTTCAATCAGGGAAGCATGTAACCTCAGACTTGGAACTAACAGCCACAGATACTTAAAAGTCAATGGGAAGATTATGTTTGAAGCCCTCTCTTTGAAATAAGACTGTTCTATGAAGAAAAAGAGAAAAAAGAAGGTACCAAAGGTGGAATACTGAAAGATAATTTTTAAACAACTATATATATCAGTTCATGGAATTACCAGATTTTTAAACTAAGGGTTCTTACCTCTAATTAGAGTAAGATCTTTTGAGTCAGAGAGAGCTGGCTTAGAATTCTAGCCTCATGATTTACTAAGCATTGCAACTATGAACCAATTAGTTTCCTAAACCTCAGGATCTATACTTTTGACCTTAAGATGATAACATCCTTCTTTATAGGGCTGTTAAAAGGGTAAAACTAAATTGAAAAACAGTGAAATACCTGGTACATAATTATAACTAAAGATGTGAGTTTCCTAAATTGTCAAATCCTTATGCTATCTGAATTGTTTATTTAATATTCTTTTTTATTAGGTATACATATTTTTTCTCAAATAAATATAGTTTCATCTTAACTTCTAAATGAGGGACTGAATATAAAAAGAGACAACAGAGTTGGGTATGGTGGCACACACCTGTAATTCCAGTATTTGGGAGGCTGAGACAGGAGGATCATAGGCTTGCTAGCTTCAACAACTTAGCAAGACCCTATTTCAAAGTAACAACTTAAAAAGGTTCCGGGACTGGGGGTATAGCTCAGAGGTAGAATACCCCAGGCTTCAATCCCAAGTACCAAAAAAAAAAAAAAAAAACAAAAAAACAAAAAAACCAGACAATAGCCATACTACAGATGCATCAACCCAGGACCAGCCTGGGAAGTCAACACATAGGCTCCAAAGCACGGAGCTCAGAGCAGACTTAGGCAAGGACCACAGCTTCCCTAACTTTTGCCCCTTCTAAAACAGGAGCAATCTCACAGAGCTAAGATCTCCAAACTAGTGACAAAAGGGTGCCAGACTCCAGCTTCCCCATGCCACTGGACAGAGCACATGTGAAGATTGCTCTCCCACACACACCCCTGCCTGTCCTGAGTCTCTGATGGCTGACTCCTTGCTATGCAGATTCTGAATAAATACTCTGTGTCCTCATCTGGGTGGTCTGTGTTGATTTCCACCCATGAGAGGGCAGGCTGGGCAGGCTAGTTATACTCTTCTAACATAAAAAAATAAGTTATTCACAGAATTTCAGATGTTCCCCCATGCGCCCGCCACCTAAAATAACCCCTACTGTCACACTGCGGAATGCTGCACTGCCTAGGGAAGACTGCTGCCCGTCACATGTAGGATCTTCAGTCAAATTAGCCAACAGTAAAACCTCCTGGGGAGATAAAGGTATGTGTGTCTCTTCCATTCTACATAAAAAGTCTTCTCTATTAAAACTGCCAGATCAGAATTTCTGAGGCCTGACAGTGTTATTGGAATTGTTTTAGAGGCAGGAATACTAAATCAGAACCTCTAGAATGCTACGTCAGTGAGTAACCATGTGCCCACAACTTTAGTGAGATCATGCATGGCCACCTAAGTGAATCTGAGAGTGGAGGGAATGGGCAATGCCTAGCAGATGTTTTGGGACCCTTTTGCTCATATTTCAAGATGCAAAGTTTGAAGTCTAAACTTCCTCCAGCAGGGCCATTTAACAATCAGATGCAAAGCTAGAGCACCAGGAAATATAGTAATGTATTTTGTTTATCTGTTTACAGGATAGATCTGTATGTCTTAAACATATAGGGTTTTTGTTGTTATTGCTGTTGTTTTTAACCAGTCTAAAAACCCTGCAGTGTCCACCAAGTCCAGTTATCCAATAAACTGGGATGTTTCTCAATATGTCAAATGTGTTTTTAAATAATAACCCTAGACCCTAGTTTAGGAATTTGAAACATTACATATTACATATTACATTACATTTATGATCAGTTTGGATACTGATCATAAAAACTTGAGTTCAAAAAATTGTAACAGACAACAAGTACTCTCAACAGCTATATGGTGACACACCCATTGTTCTGTGGGTTTGTCAATCCGTATTGTTATGGTTCCACAAAGACTCCAGTGCACCAGACTGTAGCTAATTATGTATATTCAAGTGATTAGCAAGCACTTGTTGCCTCTTTCACACCACCCTCCAAACAGCAGCCTTTGAGAGGAGAATAGACTGCAAATTTATTGAGAGAACACTGTTAATCCTTTGGGGAGAATGTAAATGTAAACAGGACTACTCTACATCAAGGTGCTTTGACAACAACAATCATCTGCATAAACACATGCTCAACAACAAACAGGTGTTCTATTTCACAACTAGCACCCATTTGATGCTTTCAAGGAAGCATTCTGCACAAACTGTTAGAACGACTTTGAAACCAGCTGCAACTGCTGTAATTAGCTGCTTTCCTACACTTCCCTTCCTTTTACCTGTTCAGTACCGTGAGATGCCAATTCATACGCTCCACGTAATAAGATCAGCTCAGAACTTTATGGGAAGAGGGCAAACTAGACTCCATTTAAACTAATTCAACCAGAACCTTCTGCCAAAAAACCTGTTCAAAAATACTAAAGGTGAAACTTGGAATTTCTGTTTTAAATCATACATAAATGAAACAAAAGACAGTTCTTTTAAAAAAGCTGTTTAAAGTTTTTACTCAGAAGATGTCCAAATTACTGTGGCACTAATTGAAGAGATGGGAAAAACATTCTGAAAGTCTAACAGTTAAAGAATAAGCAAAATGAGTGTTACATATTCTACTGGAATACTATACAGAAGTTAAAAGGCGTGACCTATTAATATAAAAGCTATAACTATATAGCATAGAAAGAGCACAAGAACATAATACTGAGAGAAATAAAGAAAATTTCAGCATACCCAGGTTTAAAGCTAACCATCATAATACGTATATAATAACATAATGACAAACAAAAATTCTAAAGTCAGGATTTTCAAATGAAATAATATAAAGCCCTCAAATTATAAAAGTAATAAATATGCCAGGACTTCTACTCTCAAAGAAAAAAAAAATTGGCAGGGTCAACCCTCCTGCATTCAATCCAGCTACTGTCAGATCCATGAGGGCTGGTGTCTTGGCTCTGTGTCACTCTATCTCCTGCACCTAAGCAGCAGCTAGAGTCAATAGTATCTAATTAGAAAAGAATCCAGGAGTGAGTAGTACACAAATGAAAGCTCACAAATAAACCCAAGCCCTGGAGTACTATTCACAAAAAAACTGCATCAACTCTGAAGGGAAAAATCCCAGATCATATTATCTCATCATTTTTAAGTATTTGTAAAATATTTAAAACTTTAACAGGCTACTCATATTAAAAATAATTAAAGTTATGTGTGCATGATACGGGTCACACCCAGGATCTCATGTGTGCTAGGCAAATGCTCTACCACTATGAGACAACCCTCTGCCCAGCAACACTATTTTATAGATGTAGTTCCCTCTGTGGCCTGCTGCAGCGCAGCCAGCACTGGACTTTAGCGTCCGAGCAGCTAATTCTTCTTTTCATCATCCACGTCCTACTGTCATCACCATCCTCATAAGTTTAAGTATTACTAGCTGTTCAGTGACTTCCATCACTTTCCATTAGAGTGGGCTACAGAAGTGGGTATGTATTCTACACAAACACATGTGAAAAACAAAATATAAATCCATAAAAAGTTAAACTTCAGGAAGAGGAGGAGGAAAGAAAAGGAAAGGAGAAAAAGAAAATGAACAGCATCTGAGATGGTACCATGGAAAAATTAGAAGAATAGTAGAATAAATTTTGAGATTGAAAATAAGTTATTTTAATAATTATTTAAAAGTGAAATTACTTCTTTGCTGGTGGTAAACACAAATATATTCTAAATGAATATTAAGTATGATAATAGGCACTTTAGGGGATGATGCTTTTAGGTTTTGATTATATTTGACCTACTTTGCTACATACTTATTCTAAAAGAAAAACTATAAAAATAAGAAAATGGAGTGCCAATCAAAAGGCATAAGACAGAAGTTGAAAAAAATGTGTGCTTTGTAGCCAGATTATCTAGATTCAAATATTGGCTCTTCCATTATTATCAACATAACTTAGAAAACACTAATCCTTTTGAAAGTCCATTTCTTTCACTATAAAACAGAATAATATAATAATGTTCACCAAATAAAGTTGCTAAAGGCTTAAATTATATAATATATAATGCAATTAGCATAGTGTCTGGCACTTACTATAATGAGCAATTATTACATGTTAGAAATTATAATCACCAATCATTAATTGGCTCTACTAAATCAGCCTTCAGATTCCAAACACAAAAAACCTCTCAGGTGAGAGAAAAAAAACAAAAGGCCCCAGATTGTTGTACTTGGTGCCCACTCTTATGGAATTTACTAAAAATAAATAAATAAATAAATAAATAAATAAATAAATAAATAAAAAGGTACTGCTGGGCATGGTGGTGCACACTTATAATTTTATTATTTGGGAGGCTGAGACAGGAGGATCGTGATTCGAGGACAGCCTCAGCTACTGCTTAGTGAGGCGCTTTACAACTCAGTGAGACCCTGTTTCAAAATAAAGAATTAAAAAAAATAGGTCTGGGAGTTGCTCATAGGTAGAATGCCCCTGGGTTCCAACCCCAGTTAAAAAGAAAAAAAAATTTTAAAGGCTGAAGGAAGTCATCTTGGAAGAAAATGAAAAGCAAAAATTACAAAGAAATTGACATTATAGATAAAGATTTAAAAGTCAGGCACAAAACAACTATAAAGTTCCCAAGGGAAACAAAACAAGAATGAGTACTACAGGATTACAGGACTAAATTAGGGACTTTGGAAAGTACTAAGTGCTGAGATAAATAAATGAAAGCTAACTACAGAAGAATAGGGCATGTAAATTTAGAACAAAACAAAAAAACAAAGCAAAAAATACCAAGACTTGCTCTGAATTCATCTTTGAAAAATAATCCTCAGATGAGGTCTATCTAATCCCATTCACGTGAATGCCATCCACATTTTGCTATTTTTCCCCACCTTCCCAACAGATAATACTCATGCAAGCAGTACTTTCTAGATCCGAAGACTGGCTGAGTAAATGAACCATGGGGCAATCACACAGCATGTGTAAATGTTATCTGGCGACAGAGCACAGGCTTCATAGGTCATTCCCTTGTCCCTTCCTCACAGACCACCTCCAACCTTTCAAGTCTACTTGCCTTCCAGAAGTGTTTCAGGTCCCTTCCTGTCACTTTGGTTTGTTCCTTCCCAAAATGTGCTTCTACTCATATTGTACTAGGCAACTCTTCTTTCAGGTCTGAGCCTAAACCTCACTCACAATCTCTTCAAAGCCTTTCCTGGCTCTATCATATACAAAATGCATGAGCTTGGACAAGTCACTTTATTTTTCTGTGCCTTACTATACCAATCTTCAAAACGGGAATAACATTGTTTATACCTCATAAAGATATGGCGAGAATTAAATCAGAGAATTCATGTAAAAGATCTAAAATAGTGCTCATCACATAGTAATTACTCAATAAAACAGAGTTATTATTGCCATCCTCTCACCCTAAATCCAGGAAAAGAGCTCCTTAATACTACTACTTCCTATTCTTATCCTTACTAAGAAAAAAAGGTACTGCTGGGCATGGTGGTGCCCAGCACCATCATCATCATCATCGTCGTCGTTATTTTCCTTTCCTTACCACACCAATATACCAAAGTATGATTACATTTTATTCCCCTAAGGAAGATGGAAAAGTAGAAAGAAATAAAAACTAAGAGAGAAGCAAAAAGCAAAAGAAAAAATGGAACTATAGAAAAAATAAGCAACAAGAGTGAAAGGAAAAAAAGGGTAGATTTTCTTCAGACCTTAGTAAAAATAAAATTTAACTCTTGTGCACAGGACATTAATAGCTCTCCTTTGAGACTACAAAGATCCCACACTAAACATAAAACAACCATAAGAGCCCACTGGGAGAAATTATTGTATGGCAGTGTTGAAAATAATATTTTCTTATAAATCAGATTAAATAAAGTCAAGGGTAAAAAGGATTCCTTTACCTAACCTGGAGATAAAAGGACATATATAAAACTAATTGGAGCTGTAAAGAAAGAACACTTTGTAAATTATAAAAAGATTCCAAAACACTAAAATACTTTAGTCTCTCCTTACAACCTAGCTGTTCATTTTAAAGTAATATGAACAGAAATTAAGATAAACTAATATACTCAAATTGCACCAACTACATCTACGGCCCACAAAAGTTAAAAAGAAGAAAGCAACAATGAATAGACTCTTCACCAAAAAAGAAATGTTTGTTTTTGCAGGTTAGCCCCACCATTTTTTTCACATTTGCATCCTAATAGTGCTACTTGGTCTCTCCATTATACAATGGCTCTTCACAAACAGCCAGCTCCCCTGACAACAGGGCTCCTCTGCCAGGGTGGCTTTGTCTAAATCCTAAAGCTGTGCTTGGCTTTGCACAGAGTCCAGTGGCTGCCTGTGATCTGAATGCCAATGAAGACTACAGACCCTGTTGTCTAACAAGCCAGAGACTAAAAGGTCTCTTTGGGGTCAACAAACTGTCTCGACCACTTTCAGAAGCTGAAGGGACTGAAAAAAATGAAGTTAGAAATGAATCTTTGTTCTTGGGAGGACAAGAGAGGAAAAGTATTAAATGTTTAACAAGCACCTGATACTTGATGGCTTCAACTTTAATTTAGAAAGGTGTCTAGTAAACCTTCATATGTAAACAAAGTACTTGTCCTTTTAAGGAGGAATAAGATTAATCCTAAGAGAAAAAGTAATTGTAAATAAATTTTTTCATTGTAAATAAATTTCATAGCAAATTTGAAAATGCTCAAAAGTATATAAAGCCTTTGGATCTCACTTTCCACTTAGTAAGTGATTAAATAAAATCACAAACAGACAAGGACAACACAATAAAGATAGTAAACTATTCCATTGTAAAATTCTGTGAGCAGATACAATCTAAGAAATGCAAGATTATAAGCAGTACCTACTAAACAACAAACATTAAAATCATAAAAAGCAGAATAATAATTTTGAACAACATAATTTTAAACTGTTAATGAAACATGACAAGAACTGTTTGTTTACATGTCTGATTTTGCTATTTCACAACCCTACAGTTCTTTCTATTTTGTATTTGGAAGCTCCCTTTTTCTTTTTATACCAATTCACCATTTCTCTTATTTAATCAAATGACTACTTCAGTTTTACCTTCTAGGCAACTCTCAAATTCATCAAGCTAACCCTGCTGCCATAACCCAGATAAGATCCTGACCATGTCTATTTGGACTCTTGGGAAAGCCTCCTTCATGATTTCTGCCCTGATGAATCCCACAGATATAGATATGATACACATATGTACTTTAGTTTTCCTAAAAGCCATACTTAAAGTAGTAAAAAGAAACAAGTAAAAGTGATTTGATTATATTTTATTTATCCAAATATATTCAAAAATAATCATCTTAACAAATGATCAATAGAAAGAATTTAGAAGTCTTACTTTTTTCGTAAATCCAAAATCTAGCTACATCACAGCTCAATTCAGATGAAAAATTTTTCTACAGCTTAAATGAAATGTAGTCCCACCAAAATAATAAAGTTAAAGGAAAACCATTTTATATTGCTTTAATTTTTAAATTAGATCAATTTAATGACATTCTTCAGCCACACCAGCAACCCTTCAAGCTTAGCAGGCACAGGCAGTTCATGGCTACCTTGGCATGCGATGTACCTGGAGGTTTTGAATCTGTGCTTCTTCTAACCCAGATTCGATGTACTAAAAAATGCAAATGTTCACATCATCTGAAGGCTTAACAACCCTTCCTTTCCCTTTTCAACAATCTCCTGGTAAAATCCAAACTTACTTACTTCATCTCATCATAAAACACTGTAAAAACTCACATCTCATCCTTCAACAGAAGAGTGATAGTATAACAGTATAAGATATTCCAAAAGACCACATTTGCTTAACTGTTACTGAACTATATTTTTACAATGTTCCATTTTATTATTGTTAATAATCTCTTACTATACCTAATTTCTAAATTAAATTTTATCATAGGTAAATACAAGTAAACCCATTAGTATTTATAGCATTCAGTACTATCCTTGGTTTCAGGCATGCACTTGATGGGGGGGGGGGTGAACATATCCATCACAGGCTAGGGATGGCTACTCTAGATACATTTTAGCCTCTATCTTTACTCTTCATTCTGAAACTAATAGTATATACAAGGCCAAGAAGGAAAGAGGTAAGTACACCATGTCCTCTAGACTCCCAACATGTCATCTATGTAAACTTTCTAGCCATATTAAGTTCTAGGGGATGACATTTGTTTTTGTTTTTGTTGTTGTTGTTGTTGGTGGTGGTACTGGGGTTTCTGGAAGCCCTTCTATCTCCAGGCTACACTCCCAGACCTATTTTATATTTTTATTTGGAAACAGGGTCTCTTAAGACAGAGCAGCTGACTTTGAACCTGCTCGATCCTCCTGTCTCTGCCTCCCAATTACAAGCGTGCGCCACCACGCCTGGCCTAGGGGATGAAATTTGAGGAAAAGGGTTTTAGTCAAATATTTGTTCAAGCCTATAAATCTTTTTTTTTTTCTTAAAGGAACAGTGAGTACTTCCTCTGAGAAATTCACATCACTAATGTTAATATATATCTTGCATGCTCCTTATACTGTCAATAAGAAACACTAGCAGTATAAACTCCAGCATAGTTCTTTAAAGACTTTTATGTTTTCAAAGACTTTTGAGTTCTCATGTTAGGCCCTTAGTTTCATGAAATCATGTACCTGTATTTCCTGCAGAAATTGTGTTAGTCTTTGGACATTACTGATTTATTTCCTTGGATGCCTTCCTGTCTACATCTTTCTCAAAACACATCAAGTCAATCTTGTGCAAAAAGTGGCACTTAGATCACCTATTTCCAGCAACACCAATAAATAGTTGCAATAATTTAGTAAAGAGCTTTCATCATTTTCTCTGATGCTAATGTTCTTTAAAGTAAGACCTTTTAGCCAGGCATGGTGGCGCACACACTTGCAATCCCAGCATTTGGGAAGCTGAGACAGAGGATCACAGTTCGAGGACAGCCTCAGCTACTTAATGAGGCCCCCTGCAACTCAGTGAGACCCTGTTTCAAAATACAGAATAAAAAATAGGGCTAGAGGTGTGACTCGGAGGCAAAGACGAAAAAAAAAAAATACTAAGACCTTTTTTTTCCCCTTACCAATGAGACCTCTAGCACATATACTTGTAAAAAAAATTATGGGAAGAAATATAAATCTTGGCAATAACGAGGTTAAACAGAGGGAATCAAGATTTTCTTCTAATAGCTTTGTAGGACATTACCTAACACTAATCTTATATAAGACATTTAATTAGGTCAAAGAAAGTATTGTATATTTCCATCAGATAGATTTAGAGAAGGTAGTGCTAGTAATAGAACACAGGGCCTTATACATGCTTAGCACATGTTAAGCAATATTCTTATTGCACTATACCCCTGGCCCTCACTGCACACTTTTTATTCATTTTAATTTCTTAATTTATTTGTATTTAGGATTTCCTTATGGTACACATATCACATTGCTTTTTTTTTCTACTAAAGTTGCTTAAAATATATAAAAGAGTGGCAGGCACAGTAGACTATAGAAATTAACTCGGGTTTATTTCTGAGTGCTGGAAATAGTTTCTAGAGCTATTAGTTCTAGAACAGTTACTAGAAAAACAAGTATGAGAAACAACCAGAAGTTTTGAAAAGAATGTGCAAGGAATTAAAGGGAGAAATGTAAAGATGAAAAGGACTTTACTTCCCTGAATATGTTTTATCCCAATTAGATTGTACTTTGTATTCACAAGTTTCAAGAAATACTTGCAGAATACAATATTTTGTAATAATTCTGAGCTACATGCTTCCATGTGGTGCTTTTTACCTTCCTGACTGAAAACTTTTTTTTTTTTTTGCGGGTGTGGGGATAGAACCCAGGTGCATTCGACCTCCAAGCTACACCCCCTGCCCTATTTTTTATTCTTTATTTTGAAACCGAGTCTCACTGAGTTGCAAAGGGCCTCACTAAGTAGCTGAGGCTGTCTGTGAACCGTGATCCTCTGGTCTCAGCCTCCCAAATGCTAGGATTACAAGTGTGCGCCACCACGCCCGGCTGAAAACCTTTTTCAAAAGCAAACTAAATAGTTAAAATCATTTTAATGTTATGAAAACTCTTGAGATCTCATATGTAGATAAAAATGACTCTTGGTAATCATAAACTTTAAACATTTGTTTTTATATTTCTCTTCAGTCTGTCTTTACTTATTTTTTCTCTCATAAGCCTATTTCTCCTAAGCACACTCTCCAAACCTCTAAAAAAGGCAGCTAGCAGTTGCTTATAAAACTCATGCATGGCACAGACATTTCAAGGGTTTCTAGGGCATCTTTTTTTAAAAGAATGTGTTAAGCCATTTACTTACTGAAATGAAGTAGTACTACGTCATCTAACAATGCCTGCTTGCAACAGACAAATACAAAAAGTCTAGAAGATGTGCTTGGTACTCCAAATAAATAGCAAAGATATGATCAACTTCCTCAGTCAGCATGGAATGCAAATTGAAATGACAATGACATATCACTGTATACCCACCAAAGGTATAAGATGAAAAAGACAAGCTTAAATAAAGAACAAATGAAACGCATAAACTGTTGGTGGGAATGTAAAGAAATATCACTTCAGGAAAGTAGCTGTTAACTACAAATGTTGAACACATGCATATATGCATAGTCTATTAATCAACAGTTCCACTTCTAGGTATATTCCAAACAGAAATGTGTATACACATACAATAAAGGACATATAGCCCAATATCCAATAGAAGAACAAACTGTCATCTAACCACTAACCCTACTATGGAAATTTTATACAGCAATGGACATAAATGAACTAAGTACACCAAATAACGTGGATAAATAAATGTGTCCCATAACATGGATAACTTGAAAAAGTTTACCTTAACTCTGCCTCGTTTCTATTTCCATCCAGCCCTATTTGATCCTTGCTTTTTTTTTTTTGCTAACTTCAAGTTCAGTGAGCATTTAAATATAAAATAAATATAAATATAAAATAAAAGTATTTTACTCTTTAATGCGAAACAAGGTCTCACTAAGTTGCAAAGGACCTAAGTAGCTGAGGCTGACCTTGAACCACGATCCTCCTGTCTCAGCCTCCCAAATGCTGGAATTACAAGCGTGCATCACCATATCCGGCTAAAATATAAGTATTTTGTATTTAACATATACACACGCTATATGTATATACACAAAATTTTTATATATGCATATATAAAATAAATTTGTATATATATTACATATAATTATAACTTATCATCCTCACTTGACCTATCAGTCTCATGTTTTTTTACATCTTTCTCAGTTATGGTTGTTACACATTTTCTTCTTTTTCTATTGGTGCATTGTATTCATACATCATAGTGGGGTAAAAAACTTGTGTAGACATACATACACACATCACCCAGTTAGCCCCTACCCAATCCCCACCCCATCCTTCCTTCCCATGCTTGGCTTAGTGGTTGACTTCGATATATTTAAGTACCGACCATCTGTATAGACTGAGAAGACTCAAGAGAACCAGACTCACAGAGGAAAAAGTGCCCATGGCACTCGGTATGTACACATTTTCATAATATCTAAATCATATCCTATTTAATTGATAAATTAAAATGTGTTCCATCTAGCCAGGTATGGTAGCACACACTTGTAATCCCAGTACTTGGGAAGCTGAGATAGAATCATAGGATCATGATCAGACCCAGCTACTTAGGCCTTCTGCAACTTGGTGAGACCCTGTTTCAAAATAAAGAATAAAAATAGGTCTTGGAGTACATCTCAGAGGTAGAATGCCCCTGGATTCAACCCCTAGTACCTCAAGGAAAAAAATGTGCTCCATCTTTATATTTGAGTAAACTAAACATGCTTTAACTTGAGTAATTTTCCCTCTAAATACCAACATAACCCTATATTTTATACAGCTAGTTAAAATATAAACATCAGAGAAACTGTCAACGAATATGTTGCTGAGTTAATAAGTCATTTCATTAATAAAGAACATAAGTAAGAGATGAAGAAACTCCCAAGTTTGAGGAACTAGGTCATAGACAGAGCTGCAGACTGAACTTGTTATTTCTGGTCTATTTCAAACTAAGATACTCTACAAAAAAGGTGAAGAGTCCCATAACTTCTATATATTTAACAATTTGATGTTCACTGGTCTGTTTTGTTTTTAAGAAATAAGCTTAGTAGAATAGTAAAGGGGATAATCTTTCCCTTTATAACCTCCATGATCTTTATGAATATGTTTATTGTTTATGATAAAAATGAATTTGGAGGAGCACAGGACAAAGAAGGCATCAGGAATTTTCAGCCCTGTGTTTTACCTCTGGAGAGTTCTTATTGTCATGAAGAACATGAACATGAGGGTGGGGTATGCCAGCACAGGAAAGGAACAACTGTGAGCTGCCGTGCTGTGGTTAACAACAATCATCAAAGGGGCTTTGGGAGCTCACCAGCTGCAAAGTTTTTGTATTAGACTGTGATTCCACTGGGAGAATGGGGCCCTAAATAATGATGTCAAAAGGGCTTTTACATGCCCAGGAAGCTATTTCAAGCAAACAAAAATCTATTTGTTCCTAATAGAGGTTAAGGCCTTTGGGGATTAGAGATAAGAGTATATAGATGGCTATTATCTAAATAAACTTACTATTACTGGCACAATAAATGAATATATTCCTACAAAGGAATATGTATCATTTTCCTTCTAAAATTCCAAATAAATAAAATGAACACTCTTCCCTAGTACAAGCAATGTCAGAAAGAAAATTCAGCCGGGCGTGGTAGCGCACACTTGTAATCCCCGCGCTTGGGAGGCAGAGACAGGAGGATCGTGCAGGTTCGAAGCCAGCCGCGTGCACTGGCTTAGGAGACCCTGTTTCCAAATAAAAATGTAAAAATAGGTCTGGGAGTGTAGCCCGGAGGTAGAAGGGCTTCCCCAGTACCACCAAAAAAAAAAAAAAAAAGAAAAAGAAAGAAAGAAAGAAAGAAAATAAATTCATTTTTAAAGTTGTAAAGCAAAGTAAATTAGAGAATAAAAAGGGAACTGCAGGATAATTTCAACTGGAACATTAATGGAACATTTTTGCATCATACTTTAATGTTTTTCTTTAAGTCATAGAATCTGTAATTCATAGTGACTGCTTCAACACAACTTTGGGAAAGCAGAATTAAGATGCCACTCTGGGCAGTGTTTGCTGACCTCTTCACTTTAGCATTCTGCCCAGGACACACCAATCAATGTGGCATGTTATGTCAACTTATCCAAAAGCAAAATGACTCTTCTTTCCAAGAGAGAATAAAAAGATGAAAGAAAGATATCTTCACCACAATATGTAATGCAGACCAAATTATTACCTAACATTTAGTCTAACAACCAATGAAAAAAGTAAGTTCCCAGTCAAATGAAAATTATTTACAGCCAGGCGTGGTGGCGCACGCTTGTAATCCCTGCGCTTGGGAGACAGAGACAGGAGGATCGCACTGGGGTTGGGAGCCAGCCTCGCTGGCTTAAGAGACCCTGTTTCCAAATAAAAAAGTATAAAATAGGTCTGGGTGTGTAGCCCGGAGGCAGAAGGGTTTCCAGGAACCCCAGTACCACAAAAAAAAAAATAAAAAATAAAAAATAAATATTTTTACAACCTCAAAGCATGCTGCAGTGGCACTTTCTTCTTATTTCCATTTATTCCAAATAATGCAGTTTTTTTCTTAATTGTGGCTCACCTGTGCCACACGTTCTATATTTGATGCAAAGGACTTTCCTGGTGTGTGTGTGTGTGTGTTTTTAAATATAGATTAGAACAAAAAGATTCCTTTAGGAAGTGCCACAGAAAATCACATTAAAAAGGAATAAACTTGGGACACAGTATAGGTTGTTTGCTAATACTGGCTTAAGATCATAATGGATCACACGTTAAGTACGAGTCAGCAATGAACTGAGGCCTGTGGAAACCCTGGGATGTGTGTCCAGGCACAGCACATCCACAGAAACACCATGCTTTTTTCGCCATAACAATTTGCAAACTGTTCCAGTTGAAATCCAACAGTTCTAGTAATGCTGTATAATCACATTTACTCTGTCAAATGAAGAAACGACATAAATGTATTTTATAAAATACATAGTGTGCAGATAATGCTTACATGTGTTTCTGGGGAGTCAACATGGTTGTTGAGTGGTCTATCTGCTTTTTTACATAGTTTTTAAAAATAACTATAGTGCAAAGTTGCCCAAATGTGTTGGGGGGGAGGGTGAAAGAACCAAGTTGAAAAAAGTTGTGGGAAGGCAGAAAATCTGACAAGCTTTCTAAACACAATCCCTGGATAGATACTGTGTTCTTTATTCAAGTTAAAGGCAAAAAAAGGTTACACAGTGTAGAACTTTATACTCAAAGACTTGCTGTTGACACACATGATGATGGGCATTTAGAAATAAGCACTTTCATTAGTGCTCATAAAAATTCATTAGTCTCTATAAAACCAGAACTAATTTAACAGGCAAATAACTAAAACAGTATTGACAAAATAACTTCAAAAACTTTGATATATAATTTCAGGAAATTTATAAATGTTAGAGTTCACTGAAGAAATACTACTACTTAGTGTAATTAACATAGTAAAAAAGGTCGGGCGTGGTGGTGCACGCTTGTAATCCCAGCATTCCGGAGGCTGAAACTGGAGGATCGTGGTTTGTAGACAGCCTCAGTTACTTAGGCCCTCTGCAACTTAGTAAGACCTTGTTTAAAAAATAAAGAATAAAAAAAAAAAAAGGGCAGGGGGTGTATCTCGGAGGTAGAATACCCCTGGATTCTATTCCCAAACCATCAAAAAAAAGTTAAAAAAAAGTAAAAAAGATAAAAAATGTAAACACAGATTAACCACATGAACTTTTCCAATTTGAGCGTCTGTTTTTATTATAATGGAGGCATTCTCTCAAAGGTAGTCACATGAACAAGGCACTTAGATAATAAGGACTTGATCTACACGGGCCCTCTCAGATAACCTTGCTATACTAGCTATGTCAGACTTTTAAAAACCCAAACTTTATGGAGTGTGCATAAGGATGACCTTACTGTATGATTCACACTGACATCTAGTGGCAAGCTCACTGAACAACATATATTTGGCTCTTCAGTCCTTGTAAATAAAAAGGAAACACTACCTAGCAGATAGTAGTTTTGTTACATGAAGGCTCTACCTTTGATCAACCTAATATTCCAATTTCTTCACTTCTACTGAACCTCCTCTGTCCTGTTTCTTCCCACTTCTAGTACTCTATTCTCTTCCTATTTTCTCAATCTATAAGTTCCCTTCTGCTTGTCTCATTCTCTAGGGAATCCATGATCAACTTACTTTTTCTTTCATCAAACACATTTGATCAATCTCCACTGTAGGCATTTTACATAATCTATTATATATATGTGTAACTCTTCTGAGTATTGAAACTAAGCCAAATGAATCCATCATAATTCATGCAAATCTAAAAAATTATTTTGTTCATCTCTAGTTGACTTGATCACAAAATTATTTCCAAAGCCATCAAGCCACATCTTTTTAAATGTATCCAAATAATCTTCCTCAAGCCCCATGTCTCTCATCTTATAACCACATTACATCCTAGGAAATGTGTAATCCTCTAAATGTCAGTAATCTCAACATCCCCGCTCTCCATTTGAAACCATCTCTATAGGATGCACCCTCTTTCCCTATCTAAAAGGAAGACATACAACACCTCCATGGACTAACTCCTTTTCTTGTGGTCCATTTTATTGTGTTCCCTCAAATTTGATCATAGCTCTCTTGAATATTTAGGACTTCCCTCTACACTTTGACACTTTACCTACAACCTATGAACATGTTTGACACACTTCCACCATCTCTCACTTGCTGCGATGTACTTTCTTTTAATAAAAAAAGATTCAAAAGAATATCTATAATGGTCTTTTATCCACTTCTTCAATATTCATTCATTCTTCAATTCCTGGCAATTTGCTCTTTATGATCACTACTCTATTGACATTGACCTCTTAGGCCAAGGACCTTGCATGATGCTGAGATAACTGCTCTCTCAGTTGGCTTCTACAATGCAGAAGATTTTAAATTCACTTTCTATTTCCTTTGAAACATTCTCTGCCTATTTTTACTCATACTGCCTAAATGAAATATGGTCCCATATATACTTCAGTATAAATAAAAAGGTGAAAATCTTACTTCTATGAAGAAAGTAGCTCATTTAGTAAGTAGAAATTAATTTGCCTATGAATATAAGACAAATTTATAGTTGGCTAGCTTACCCAGCCCCCTTCCTTCAAAATACTTTCAAAACACTTCACTTAAGCTTATACTAATTATTTCCAATCATGATTCAATGTTTCTAATGTATCAATTTTATATTATATTAGCAAACATCTCCTATCATCTTTAGATGTATTCTAAGTTCTTTTTAGTTCCACACCATGTTTATTTGCAAATACTATATGCCCTCTTCCCTTGTTCCACAGAACAGTTTACAAAGAAAGTTCAAAGTCCTTGTCCTCTAATTTTTACTATTTCTTCAAAATGCTTTGATTCTAAATATACTCTTCTTTAGATAGTAGGATCTTAGTAAATCCTTGTTGGTTAAAACTAATACTTAAATAACTGGCTAATTCATTAATAAGAAATGATAAAACATTTTTAAAAGAAATTGACTTTTTTGTTCTAGCTGTTGGTACTGACACTATAGACAGACCATAAACACATATAGGAAGTGAGAAAATACTTTGTAATGACACATTTTCTAATTCTAAGTTTACCTGGCCCAATTTTATTTGTAAAAATTGATCTGTGACAAGTGATTTAATCAAACAAGATATAAATTTTTAATTTTTTTAAAAAAATCTATAAAAACAGCTGGGCATATTGGTGCATGCTTGTAATCCCAGTTCCTGGGAAGCTGAGACAAGCGGATCGCAGGTTAGAGAACAGCCTTAGTTAGCAAGCAGTGATACTCTTGTAAACCTAGAGAGAGCCTGCTTCAAAACCAAAATTAAAAAATAGAGTTGCGGGTGTAGGTCTGAGGTAGAAAGGCCTTGAGCTAAATCCCTAGTAACACAATACACACACACACACACACACACACACACACACACACACACACACACACACACACACACACGGCGAGGGCACTATAAAAAGGAAAAAAAAGCTTCTTGAAAATGATCGGCACAAAATCATAAACATTTTAAAATTTCTATACAACTTATATTACAAAGGCATTTTTTAACAAGGCAAGTTTTAGTTTTAGTGTTTGCAAAACTCCATTCAAAGACTAAAGTATATCTAAAAAATTGATAACCAATGTGCAGTTCAGTATTAAAAAAAGCTGAAACAAGTAATACTGCAAGAAATACAACTGGATCTAAATCTTATGTAATAGCCTGCTGATCATGTCTTTTTATTTAATTGTTTTCTCCTCCTCCTCAGCCCACTGAAGAGGCCCTGGTAAATATAGTCCCTGTTGTGGAGAAAGGAACTTGGAAAAGGGAGATACTCCAAAACTCGATTCAGAAATAATACAAAATGGAGAAAGTAGAATGAATGGACCTTTGTCTACAAAAATAGGCCTGAGATATACATAGAAGAGCTGAAACGGGGGAGGGTAGTTTGGGGGGAAGTAGCGCATGGCTATTGAGGCTGCATTCTTTTCTACGGGGGAAGTGTTCAGTAGACTGTCTGGCTTCCTGGAACTTTCTTGTGAGGCCTACAACTTCAACTGGTAAAACTACTGTGATGAGCCAATTTGCTGTTCACATTGATTCCCAAACAATCAAAACTCTACTAACTGGAGAAACTAGAAAAATACAAACAGGTCTGAAAAAGCTGTAGGAAGACCTCTATATTGTTTAACATGACTGGAAGTTTCTTTACCTTGGCTTTCGGTACAAAACCAAAAATTAGAGAGTATCTGTAAATTAAAAAAAACCCTCAATTCTGAAAAGCATGAAAAACATGTACATGTCCAAACCAAGCATACATGCACCTGAAAGGTATATCTACTAAAGTAATAGCATAGCAATTTTCAGTAATCTTGAAACACCGAATTAATGATAGTAACCATGAGTAGTGCTTTCCAAACAGCTTTGATTCTGAAATGAACATTCTTTGTATTTGATGACACTAATTCAGCCTTTTGTGTGGTTGATGCTATAAATGTTACGAAAATTATGTACTGCCCATGTTCATTACCTAAATTTCACATAATAATAGGTTTGTTAAATTAATTTTTCCCTAAAATAGATAAAACAATTAATCCATATTAAGGATTAATCACTTGCCAAATTTAATTGTCTAAAACAACCTCATTTCAATTACAAGTCTCAGACTGGGTATTTTCAAACTCAAAATTATTACTTAAAACTCAAACTTTAAAATTTAAGTAGAACAACTTTGCAGGTTGTGGTCTATACGCTTGCTTTTTTTTTTTTTTTTTTTTTGGCGGATTTGGGGATGGAACCCAGGGGCATTTGACCTCCAAGCTACACACCCTGCCTATTTTTATTCTTTATTTTGAAACAGGGTCTCACTAAGTTCAGAGGGCCCCACTAAGTAGCTGAGGCTGTCTGTGAACCTCAATCCTCCAATCTCAGCCTCCCGAATGCTGGGATTACAAGCATGCGCCACCACGCCCAGCTTCTATACGCTTTTAAATTCACTAGCAGTTTTGTGGTCTGAAGACTATTCCAGAGAATAATGCTATCAACAGTTGTTAAATTTGGAAATGTCACAAAGTTTAACTCAGAGTACTAGTTAGTATCGGCTAAACCAACCCTAAAATCTAGGCCCTTGGAGGGATGGGGAACAGAATTTAAAGTTCTTTCATTTATCAGACATAGCAGTGGGCCCCTATATAGATATTTGAAATAGGCAAACGGACCTTTTGGCATGAATTCTACATGCTTTCCTGACACATACTCTTTTCCCATATTATTTGTTTCTACTAGTTACAAGGTCTTCATAATTTCCTCAAATTTTAAAATTTGCAATTATCCCTCCAACATCATTTAATCTCAGTAGGCAATTAGAAGAATGTGGACTGCTCCAAAGGAATAAGTGGAGACATGCCTAAACCTTCTCAAAGGTAATCAAAATTCTTAAAGAGTATAACTAAGTTTAATGATTTATAATTTATTAAGTCTTAAGTAGTATAAGAAATTAAAATGAAAGCAGTATTTAAAAAAAAAACTAGAGCTGGGCATGGTGACACACACTTGTAATTCCAGTACTTGAGAGGCTGAGACAGGAAGACCACAGGTTCAAGGACAGCCTCAGCAACTATTAAGACTCTCATCAACCTAGTGAGACACTATTTCAAATTAAAAAAAAAAAAAAGAGCTGGGGGTGTAGCTCAGAGGTAAAATGCCCGAGTTCAATTCCCAGTACCCCCAAAATTAGAGAAAATTAGGAAAGAGAGATTTTAGATGCAAAAAAATCCCTACATACACAGACGAATACTACCTGAAAGCGCAAAGTAATCATTGTCCTAGTTTCTTTTTTCCTAAACATTATGATTTCAAAGGTTTCTAGTAACTTAATACTTAACCCTAAAAACTTCAAGAGAACAAGGGCAACCATGTCTACTTATATATATGAATAATCCTAGGCTATCTGTTGAGACAAATATTTGGTTCAAAAAATAGTTTTTCTATTAGTACATACATTTGATAGCTGCAGAATATAGTTCTTTTGTACCCAAATCTTGTTGGTATCAAGGTTGAAAAAGAAACAAATGGCTTCTCCCAGGAAATACAAACATTTCAGTTACATGCCTCATCAAGAGTCTCCAATGAGCCTCTAATGTCTACAACCTAAAGTTCAGACTCTTCAACAGGCCAGGGATGTATGCAGTGGAATGCAGTCACTAAGTGGGAATGCTGAGACACACCCCAGAGAACTTCTAGAAAGAAGCTGAAGAGCCAGATTCATGAAGCCCTCTATGAAGTCTAGAATGAAGGAGTACAAAAAGCCCCACCCGAATGTGATGGAGCACGCTTGTAATCCCAGCATTTGGGAAGCTGAGACAGGAGGATCATGGTTTGAGAACATCCTCAACTACTTAGTAAGGCCCTTTGCAACTCAGTGAGTACCTGTTTCAAAACAAAAATTAAAAAATAGGGCTAGGGGTGTGGCTCGTGGGTAGAATGTCCGTGGGTTCCATCCCCAGTACCATTATATACACACACACACACACACACACACACACACACACACACACATATAAATAGGGCTGGGGGTGTAGCTTGGAGGTCAAAGGCCCCTGAGTCTTATCCCCAGTACCGAAAAAAAAAGCCCCTCTCGTACTAATGTGACCAGTTTAGCATTTGATTTACATATTGTCTTAATTATTATCTCTATGTTTTATATAATGCTTTTACTTCCTGATTAAATAGTGGAAGCCATAAGTACATAATGGAAGTCCTTATGCAGAATTTGCCTGAGGTCCCAGCTTAGTTATTAATAGTATACTCTGCCACTGTTAAAAAAAAGATACTGCTTTGTACAATATATTATAGTTGGTCTTTCCTTAAAGTTAAAGACAATGTCTTAAGATTGTTTTCTCACATCAAATAACTATTATATACTCAATAAAATTTTTTATCCATTTGAACTTGAAATTCACTATAGTCATTATTTCCTTGGTTACAGTCTTATGTTCTCGTAAATTTTCCTAATTAAAATATATCATATTTGATAATTTTATACATGAATAATGAGTTATTAAGTATCTGAATCAGAATTTGATTTTACTATAAGAAATGGGGCTCAAAATCAAAATCAGGAGTGGAAATTTTGCTCTACACCTGCAATGAACATTTGGTATATTTGGGGACATTTTTAGTTGTTACAGCTGGGGGAAAGAAGAGGAAGATGCTGTAAGCCATCTTACAAGGTACAAAACAGCCTCCTACAACTAAGAAGAATTATATGGTTCAAAAGTATTGTGATTACCCAGGTATGGTGGCGCACACTTGTAATCCCAGCATTTAGGAGGCTGAGCCTGGAGGATCACAGTTCGTAGTCAGCCTCAGCTACTTAGTCCTCCACTACTTAGTAAGACCCTTTTTCAAAATAAAGAATAAAAAATAACAGGGCAGGGGGTGTAGCTTGGAGGTCAAATACCCCTGGGTTCTATTCTCAGACCCTTAAAAAAAAAAAAAAAGTAATGTGATTAAGAAATTCTATTCCCTGAGGACAAGAACTCTTGTGTGTATTCTGACAATCTTCCCAGTACTGATGTGTATGAGTCAATAAATATTTGCCAAATTAAGGAATAAATGTCATACAAGATCCTTCATTAATTCTCATACTGGCTTTGAATTGCTCCTTGTCTGCCTTTAGTCACCCAAGTTCACCTGAAAGACTGGAAATTAAGGGTTAAATGCATAAACATGCTGGCTGTGGTGGCAAATGCTTGTAACCCCAGTACTTGGAAAGTTGAGACAGGAGGATTGCAGGTTTGAGGACCTGCAAGTTCAGCAGTAGTGAGACTATCATCAACCTAGTGAGACCCTGTTTCAAAATAAAAATGAAAAGTAGAGCTACGAATATAGCTCGCCTATATATAGATGCAGGTAGAACACCCCTGGGTTCAATCCCCAGATAACACACACGTGTGCCCATAAATATCTTTGAAATATGCCAATTACTAGCATATTGATAAGAAGGTAAAACTATTAGCTAAGTAAGCATCATGGTCATGATAATCATATGCTTGCTCTGTTAACAGAATTTTAAATTAAATCACAAAGAATAGTATCCGGATTCTCCAAATTGCTTTTCATATATAGTATAAACTTTATTTTAGTAAGCTTTGTAAGTCATCATTACATAAGTTTTGAAAAAAGCAAATCATATTTGGTAAAGACCAGAATAAAAGTTTAAGATTTATTCACATTACTAAAGATGGATCTACTAAGATATTTTCAAACTCCTTATCCTAACATAATGATTTAGGATCCCAATGTGTGCATTAAAATGTGAAGGTACTTCTTTTCTTCCTACATCATTAGACACTGCTACAGGGCTTAGGAACCAGCAGGCACTGTAGAGGGCAGCAAGGGGAAGGAGTTAAACCCAACCAAGGAAGCAAGGACATGCCTAGCACAACTGAGAGCTTGAGTAAATACAGGAGACTAAGCACATAAATAATACACTGTAGATAACTGGTCCCCAATTTCTCAGTAGACGTTACAAATATAGAAAGAGTTCAGGACACATGGTAAATGCCTCTAATCCCAATACTTGGGAGGCTGATACCAGAGGTTTGTAGGTTTGAGGCCAATCACTCATTAAGACTCTTTTACCTTACTCAGTAAGGTACTGGGTTCCTGGAAGCCCTTCTACCTCCGGGCTACACTCCCAGACCTATTTTTATATTTTTATTTGGAAACAGGGTCTCTTAAGCCAGCATGGCTGGCTTCGAACCAGCGCAATCCTCCTGTCTCCGCCTCCCAAGTGCGGGGATTACAAGCGTGCGCCACCACGCTCGGCTTTAAGACCCTATTTTAAAAATTAAAATAGTAAGATTTGAGGGGATATAGCTCAGTGATTGAACACCCTTGTATTCAATCTCTAGTACCACCAAATAAAAAACAACTTAAGTGAGAGATAAATTACAAAATCATGTTTTATATTATCGTTTTCCAAAACAATAGCTACAGGTTCACTTAATGAGTTAAAAAGGATTAAAAAATAAGAAGAAGAGAAAACAGAAAAGCCAGGCACACGCTTGTAATCCCAGCATTTGGGAGGTGAGACAGGAGGATGGTGGTTCGTGGACAGCCTCCGCTACTTAGTGAGGCTCTTTGCAACTCAGTGAGACCCTATTTCAAAATAAAGAATAAAAAAATAGGGCTGGGGGTATAGCTCGGAGGTAGAATGTCCCTGGGTTCTATCCCCCCCCCCCCGCCCCAGTACTGGAACAAAAGAAAACAGAAGAGTAAAAACCAAGGATCCTATTCTAACTTTTAGGTTTTGTTTTTTAAATAATCAGTTAATTTATTTCTCACATTATTCATCTAAAGGCCACATCTTTCTGTAATCCTAAGAAATTTACCTAAATAAGGATAGTTAATCATAATACAGTAAATACTTCAAAAACTAAAGAAATTTGAATAAAGGAGAAGATGTGGTAATATGAAAATGATAAGATGGTAGGAAAAATTTAAGAAGGGAAAAAGAAAGGGAGCCTCTACAAATGTCATATTAAGTAACTCAGATACTCCATTGAGAACAACTTAAAATTGTTATACAAAATGAAGACTAAAAAAAACTCCCACATTAAGCCAGAGTAACAAATGGCTACTTTCTAATGGTAATGGAGAAACAACAAATAAACTAGATTTTACACATATATTCATGTCATCTGAGTGGACCAGGAAACTCTATAAACAATGTCCTTTGTGCAGTTTTTTTGTGTCATGTTTTCCACATTTGTTAGTGGTTTTGCTGTTAAGAACAGCCCCCACATGAAATACTGCAGTCCTGATCTTTCCTAGAAGTGATGGTTCAGTGTCTAGGCTAACATTATATACCACAGCTACTGTGAATAACAAATATCAACAGTATTTATAATCAGTACCTGATAAGCAAAAGCAAGACATGAGAAACAAGAATGAACAAAAACAACAAAAATCACAGAAACAGGCGTATCCTCAGATGCTGAAGTGGCAGACACTGAGTATAAATAAAACAATTATGCTGATTTTGCATATTCTACATTAATAGATTCTAATTTACAACTTATTTTTAAAGTAGAGACACTATGAAAGACGATTGGAGATTCCAAGATTTCCTACAAGTATAATGCAGAATGCATGCTTTATAATCTAAATTAGCTGGGGCAGCACTGGACTTGAAGTCAAAAGGACTGTTTCATAGGCTCATGTCTCTCAGCAGCCCTCTGAAGATTCTAGAAAACTATAGCTGCTCTTCCAGTTGCTAGTTTTTAATTGGCATCCTAGAAGATAAAAAAAAAAAAAGACAGAAAGATTATTTGAAGAGTTAATAGCTTAGAATTTTCCTTAATAGATGAAAGATATCACCCTATATATTCAAGATATCTCATGTATACTGATACTAAACCAGAGAGAGAGAGAATGCATACTTAAGCCAAAAAAAGGTAGGTAAAGAAAAAGGAGATTACCTCCCAAGTTACAACAGTTATACTAACAATTAATTATACTGGAAGAAACTCAAAGACAGAGGAATGATATGTTCAATAAACACAAGAAAATAAGTCCCAACCTAGAACTCTCTATTTAGTCAAAATATCCTTCAAACATAGGGGCAAAGTAAATATACTTTTACACAAAAAATAATACATCATGAATGAATGGGAAAAAGATGTGGTATATTATATACATGCTTAAAAAGGAAATTATATGCAGCCTTAAAAAGGAAATCCTGACACATATTCCAACAAAGGTGAGACATGAAGACACGTTAACTGATACAGATCAATCACAATAGGGCAAATACTGTAAGTACCACTTAACCATTTAAACATAACTACATGCAAAAGCAATAGCACTATGTCTGATACACAGGAAGAACTAATGTTAGCTAGGAAGAGAAACCAATTAACTTAAAACACATGCCGGGCATGGTGGAGGCTGAGACCAGATGATCATATTTCATGGACAGCCTCAGCTACTTGGTGAGGCCCTCTGCAACTCAGTGAGACCCTGTTTCAAAATAAAGAATGAAAAACAGGCAGGGCGTATAGGTCGGAGGTCAAATGCCTCTGGGTTATATCCCCAGACCCGCAAAAAAAAAAAAAAAAAAAAAAAATTTAAATTTTCTTAAGAAAAAAAATAGTATGAATGTACTTTAAGGAATACAATATGTATACATTTTAAGAAATACAGGGCTAGGATATAGTTCAGTGGTAGAACACATACTGAGCATGCACAGGACTGCTGGTGGTACCAAAAAATCTCCAGCACTGACAAAAAAGGGAGGGAGAGGAAAGAAAAATATTAAGAAATATAAAAAGGCCAGGCATGGTGGCACACACGGATAATCCCAGTTCTTGGCAGGCTGAAACAGGAGGATCACAGGATCAAGGCCAGCCTCATCAATTTAGTAAAACCCTCGGCCCAGCGTAGTAGCAGACTCTTGTAATCCCAGCATTCAAGAGGCAGAGACCAGAGGATCATGGATGGCGGTCACCCTCAGCTCAGCTACTTAGTGAGGCCCTTCGCAAATCAGTGAAACCCTGCTTCAAAAAATAAAATATAGGACCGGGAGGTGTAGAAGACTGAAGATAGAATGCCCCTGGGTTCCATCCCCAGTATTGAAGAAAAAAAAAAAAAAAACCCATAAAACTGTCAACAATTAGTGAGACCCTGTTTCAAATAAAAAATAAAAAGGAAAAGGAGGTGGAATGTCTCTAGGTTCAATACCCAGTACCAGAAAATAAATAAATAAATATAAAGAGTATTCTGTCGCTCATTATTGAAGCAACAGAATATACAGAAGCAAAAATACACAGAATTTTGGTTTCTTCATCCTTGAATCTCTCTTGTCTCAACTACTGACACTAATCCAAACCCTGCATCTTGTAAGAAACAATGATTCTTAGACAACCATGGTGGTACACACTTGTAATCCCAGTACTTGAGAGGCTCAAAAAGGAGGATAGCAGGTTCATAGCCAGCCTCAGCAATCTGTTAAGGCCCTTCTTAATGTAGTGACACCCTATTTCAAAATAAAGAATAAAATAGGGCTGGAGGTATAGCTGGGAGGGAGGGAGGGAGGGAGGGAGGGAGGGAGGGAGGGAGGGAGGGAAGGAAGGAAGGAAGGAAGGAGAAAGGGAGGGAAGGGAGGGAGGAAAATGATTCTTGGACAATTTTGAAAGAGAAAGAAAAGAAAAGAAAAGAAAAGAAAAGAAAAGAAAAGAAAAGAAAAGAAAAGAAAAGAAAAGAAAAGAAAAGAAAGAAAGAGAAAGAAAGAAAGAGAAAGAAAGTTAGTTCTTAGACAATTTTCAAAGAAACATTTTTTTCAGGATATCTGGCTTTATAAATAAAGCCATCTAAAGTCACCCCAAAATTTCTGAAGGATAAGTTTAATATCTTGATAGTGTTTCTGTATTTTTGAGAAGTTTTGGCAAGTATTTAGTGGCTAAATCATATGAAATTGATAGATTTTAAATATGTTTATTAAAATTAATCTTTCATTCCTAGAGGGAAAAAATAATCATTTATTCTCAGGCTACATTGCTGATCATCTGTTCATAAAAATTTTCATGTCAACAACAAACACTAAAATAAAATCACAGACAATAAGTTTACTATGTAATATGTTTTTTAATTGTCCCCTCTGGAACTCCTTTGTGATGATTTGATCAAGCTGACATACTATTTTATAGAAGCAAGGTATTTAGGAAAGGACTGATAATGTCAAAATTATCTTTTTTATCTGACTGATGTATAATCAATGATCCACCCTCTACAGATGGCTATGAAAGCATCCAAAAAGCTGTTTCTGTGTGACAAAGCGCATCACGCTCCACGCAAAGTGGACTGCTTCCCACACTATGAGCAAGATTATTAATACACTTCTACTCAAACCCTTCTTTTCAATCTTAAGACCCTTCAAGACTTTCTAAGTAAGTTCAGATAATTTTTAAAAAGCCAGCAACAGTTATAACATTGACCTTGGCACATCTGGTGATGCAAATGATGATGGCAAGGTAGAGAATGCTGACACTGTTTAAAATGTAAATCTCCTAATCTTCCAAAATCACTTACTCACTGTTCCAGAAACATTTCTAGAATGAACTGTAGCTTTCAGAAATGGCTAGCCAAGTCTTTTGAAGTCATTTTTAAATGTTGGCTTATAGATCTGATAACTGTCATTTATTCACTTCATGACAAAAAGACAGATTTGAATATAATTTAATATAACAGAAATATAACAGAATATGATATAACAGAAAATATTTTAACAACTAATGAAAGCAAAAAAACCCATTATAAGTATAATTACTCAACTCTGAAATCAAATCAAATATCAAATTTTTCTAAGTAAAAAATTTTCATCTTCCCATTCTTTATTAAATATTGCCTACTAGCTACACAGCAATAGTATTGCCCTATGGCTCTAAAAATTAAAAATAGTCCAATTTAAAGGTTATGCAGCCAGGTGTCATAATGCACATTTGTAATCCCGGTACTTGAGAGGCTGAGACAGGAGGATCACAGGTTCGAGGCCAGCATCAGCAACTTAGCAAGACCCTATTTCAAAATAAAAAATAAAAATAAAAAGGGCTGAGGTGTAACTCGGGAGGCAAAATGCCTCTGGGTTCAATCCCCAATACTACACACACAAAAAAAGTAGAGTTATATTATCTTTGACAAACTAAAACCAATTTCTAAATCATCAACTGACTCTACTAAAACTCCTAAAAGTTTTTTAAAGTAAGTAAGACTATTCTGAAGATTCTAATCATTGTAACAAATTAATGAAGTTTATAGTCCTCAAATAAATCCCTAGACATTTTTCAAACTGGTAAGCTAAAATTTAGAGAATTCTACTACCTTTTAAACTAAAAGTTCACAGATAATTGGGTCAAGATTCAAGTAAATGAGGAGCTAATGCTTACTGTGAATCATTTGAACGTTTACCATGTTATTTACCTTAAGACTAAAGTTCACAGCTCACTCCATGAATATTTGTGTTTAACTCTACTGGCTAAAAAAGCATATCAACTGATAAAGGAGACAACAGATTTAGAATAAAGAAGGGTTCAAAGAACAGATGTCTATTTCAAAATTTAAATGAAAAGTTGAGATAATATCAAAAGAATGTTAGTATATCAATCTGGGATATTTCTAGATTTGTTAAAACATCATTAATGCCAGGCGTGGTGACACACGCTTGTAATCCCCGCACTTGGGAGGCAGAGACAGGAGGATCGCGCAGGTTCAAAGCCAGCCGCGCGTGCTGGCTTAGGAGACCCTGTTTCCTAATTTTTAAAAATGTAAAAATAGGTCTGGGAGTGTAGCTCAGAGGTAGAAGGGCTTCCAGGAACCCCAGTACCACACACACACACACACACACACACACACACACACACACATCACTAACACTATACAAATTTTAAAATAAATTTATTAAAAATATAATAATATTCTGTTCAGTGTGTTGGAACAGAAAAAGCAGAATGTTGGTTATTTGCTTATTAATTCTAAAATTTATTATTTCCCTTAAAATTTAAAATTATATTCCCTTTCAATTTATTTTTAATCACAAACATTACTTTTGTTTTGATTCAATTTCAAAAATCTTGTACATGTACAGCCTTTGATTCCTTTTTCACTTCAGCAGAATGTGGAGACTAAGAAAAGCCAACAGGAGCTCCCTGCAGTGGCTGGCTCTGCTGCACATTTCCACCTCGGCCTCTCAATTCAGTTTGAGAGACAACTGTATGCATATACATCCCATCACAATCATATAAACTTTGGTAAAAACCCAAGCTTTGAAATATTAATATATAAGCTAAAAGTCATTACACTAAATAAGCACTGCATTTGCCTCTATTTGTAAAACTCTTATTTCAAAATATCTTCTATTGGATGTTAGATACTATTTTAAGAATAGAATAGCATAAAAATAATTTCAATTCCTTTTAATCTGTCATCTTTATCAAACAATATTCAGAGACTGAGACTGTGATTCTATAAAAGAAAAGTGATCAGATGAAAATTACTGTAGTCAAAATGCAAAGAGTGAGTCCTTAGGAAAGGAAAAAATCCATGATATGTATCAAAGGTAACATTTTTTTAGTCCTCATTCAAGGATAATCAGAGTGAAGCAGTATGGACTGAGAGTACAGCTCTCCAGGATTTTGATTTATTCAGTTGTGTAAGTATAACAGACACTTATACTAGGAGAAAATAGCTTTGTTTTTAAGAAAATTTTCACTAAAAATTATGCCAATTTAGAAAAGAATTACATATTCATATTAACATTTTAAATATAAATTGTTAAATCCTGAGTAGTGACCTCAGAAAACAAAATTAGTTTAAAAATACACAGTAACAAGAAATGGTAATGAAAGAAAAGAAACCAAAAAGTCTATATTTAACTGGCTGCTCAGTCATTAAAAAGGTGCCCCATAACTACCATATGTTACTCAAATATGTTATCACACCTACAATTTCATCATATGTCTCCCAAGAAATTAATTAGCTCCAACTTTTTCAACTTTGACAAAAACGTCTGCATCAGTCAGATTACTAGCTGTTGCAAACATTTCAAAATTCAAAGCTTTCTTCAGCTTGTATTTAACCTTTTAATTACTATTAATCATTTAGCAACATTTAGAACAGCATTCATTAGACAGATGTCTAATTCCAGAATTTTGAATAATGTAAATTCACTTACACACATATTTACTTTGGGTGAATATTTGCTTAGTTATTTTAAAAAATAAAATTTAGTTAAGGTCTAGAATTTCACAGCTGTTTAGGTTAAGAAAAAATACTTAAAATTTTACTTTTTCTAAAATCTTTAAAATCATTAGTTTATTTTATGATTTGATAGTCATAAATTCAACGATTATAGAACTTTGTTAAAAGAAGAAATCTAAGAGAAAATGTTAATTTTAAAATATGTTTATAAGCTACCAGCAGTAGAAAACAAAAGGGTCTAAGAAGAAACGTTTTATAAATAACCTGTTGGCCACCTGTCAGAAAAAAAAACACCTTTATTTTAAATCAAAGGCTCATGCTGCTCTTGACCATCTAGAGCCCCTTCCACTCCACCACATTATTTCAAATTCTATGCTATGGCCACCAGTGACTTTCTATGTGTATGTTGGGGGGGGGGGGGATACTGGGTGTGGAACCCACAGGCCTTCTACCTCAGGGCTATACTCTCAGACCTATTTTACATTTTATTTGGAAATAGGGTCTAAGTTGCTGAGAGCCTCACTAAGTAGCTGAGGCAGGTTTCGAACCTGTGCGATTCTCCTGTCTCAGCCTCCCAAGCACTGGGATTACAAGTGTGTGCCACCACGCCCGGCTTCTGAGCAGTGAACAACAAACAACTGATCTTATGCAGTATATGTTCTAACTAGAATGAAAGAGGAAAAAAACACAGTAAATATGTAAATTGCATAGTATAGTTTAAGTGCTAATGTCTCCTGATTCCCTTGTTAGACATAAACAACAAAACTTGCCCTGGTCTCAGTACGGCAATGCAGAACACTACTGAAATCTCCTTTGAATTATCTCAACTAACAAAACAGTGGATAATCTAAAAATAATCACTATCTACAAGGACTCAGATTTCAATTTCAAAATTACTATTCTGGCTAAGTAAATATTCAAGTTCATCAGAATAAGGGCAGCTTAAAGAATAGCCAAAAACATCTTATTTTTTGTAGCTATCAGTCTTCTGATATCCAGGTTCTGCCTCCTGACACAAAAAATGACACCTAAGACTTACACAATATTTTAGCTGAAAGGAACCTTGAGAAATATCAGATGTCTTCTAGAAACCTTCTTTGGCATTTCCAAGGAAACAAACTCCATAAAAAGCA
Organism: Muscardinus avellanarius; assembly: GCF_963383645.1. Taxonomy (NCBI): domain Eukaryota; kingdom Metazoa; phylum Chordata; class Mammalia; order Rodentia; family Gliridae; genus Muscardinus; species Muscardinus avellanarius. The sequence continues at coordinate 59,679,309 of NC_137793.1, read as the reverse complement.
GGAATGGTGTCCTTATTTATCTTTGTATTCCCAAAATCTATTTTAAATCTGGCACAGAAGTCTGATTGAAACATTTCATTAGCCAGGTGTGGTGGCACACACTTGTAATCCCAGTACTTGGGAGGCTGAGAAAGGAGGATCATGGGTTCAAGGACAGCCTCAACAGTAGTGAGACTCATCAACCTAGTGAGGCCTTGTTTCTAAATAAGGAAAAAAAAAAAATCAGGCTGGGGGTGTAGCTCAAAGGTAGAATGTCTCTGAGTTCAAACCCCAGTACCCCCCACACACATTTCATTAATAAATGTATTTTTTTTGCCATAAAATAGCAATAAAGCAGACTCAAGTTCTCTGGTTTGTAATTGTTGTAAAATATTTTTATGTACATTAAACCCATTCACTGTCAACAGATACTTACTAAAGTCCTACTGCATCATATTAAAGAACCACTTTATTTTATTATTATTATTATTTATTTATTTATTTTGGGTGGTACTGGGGTTCCTGGAAGCCCTTCTTCCTCCGGGCTACACTCCCAGACCTATTTTATATTTTTGAAACAGGGTCTCTTAAGCCAGCACGGCTGGCTTCGAACCTGCGCGATCCTCCTGTCTCCGCCTCCCAAGCGCGGGGATTACAAGCGTGCGCCACCACGCCCGGCTAAAGAACCACTTTATATTAAAAACACAAAAATGAGTAAGAGTGACATAGCCCCTACCATCATGAAGGATACACATTCCAAAGGGAGAAACTACAATAAAAAAGGAAATAATTTTAAATTGCAATTAGTTCCATGATGAAAATGTACAGTGTACTGTGATAGAAACTCTACTGTCTATATTAGATTCTCAAAAGGTTAATATTAAGCTGGGCGTGATGGCACATGCTTGTAATTCCAGTATTTGGGAGGCTATAACAGGAGGATCAATTTTCACAAACAGCCTCAGCTACTGAGTGAGGCCCTTTGCAACTAAGTGAGAGTCTGTTTCAAAATAAAGAATTAAAAATAGGTCTGGGGTTACAGCTTAAAGGTCGAATGCCCCTGGGTTCCATCCCTAGTACTGTCAAAAAAAAATTAATATTACTGTGTGTGTGTGTGTGCGCGCGCACGCGCGTGTGTGTTGGGGGAAGCAGTATGGGTACTCTACCTCTGCATTACACCTCCAACCCTTTTATTTTTTACTTGGAAATAGGGTCTCACTAAGATACCTGGCCTCAAACCTGCGATCCTTCTGTCCCAACCTAATCTTAACCATTCAAGAGCTTGAATTCTAATGAGAAAAATCGTGTAAATACATTATCTTGACTAAGGAAAATACATGAGGTTTAGGAAATCACAGAGAAGGACACTTAGCCACCTAGAAATTGTGAGCAAGTTTCCTAGAGGAAGGAAATGCCTAAAATAGGCAAAAATAATGAAAATGCAAAAAATGTACACATTCTGAAGGCATGATTAAAATACAAGATAATGGCACATGCATATGGGATTGAAGGAGATGGAAGTTAGGAATATTTCTAGCCTAGAGAGCTGAAGCAGCCTAGGGATTTGTCAATGTAGGAAAGATGAAAGGGAATTGATATTAATAAAAAAGATAGTCCCGGATTTGAAGACCTGAATTTATAATGATATGAGATAGCCATGAGGAGGTTTTAAATATTCAACTAGAACACTGAAGAGAGGTTCTTTCATTAACCAGTTGCTACAGCCTGGATTTTGAATGTGTCTTCCAATGGTCTATGTGTTCAAGACTTTGTCCCTAAGATAATGCTGCTGGGAGGTGCTGTGGATCTTTAGGAGGAAGGGCCCAGAGGGAGGTCCTTAGATCCTTGGAGGTGTGCCCTGAAAGAGGATCATGGGACCCTGGTCTCATTATATCTGTATTTCCTGGCTTCTTGAGGTGGACAGTTCACTCTGCCACATTCTCCTATCATAATACACAGCCCTGGAACCAATGCAGCTGCCTAATTTCAGGTTGGAACCTCTAGAACTGTGAGCCAAGATAAACCTTTTTTCTTCAGAAGTTAAACTATCTCTGGTATTTTGTTAGTTTCTTGAAGCCAGCACAACAGTTTAATAAAACATTTGGGAATTACTTTTTCACTAATATATATCAGGACAGCAGAAAAAAGAAGAATTTCCTCAGAGGGCAAAAGAAGCTCAAGAACAGAATAAGATGAAATACAGTTAAATTACATTTTGTAGGAACCAAAAAGAATGTGTGCCACTAAAAGAACATTCCAATAAAAGGATGGACCAGAAAAGTTAAACATCAGGGATGTAAAACAAGATATATACTTCAGTAACCAGTGCATAATGAGACACACCCAGAAGGCACAACAGAGTAAAGCCCATTGCAATAATAGAGATAATTACTAGCTGTAGAGAAGAATTATCATGCCTAAGTCCTAGTTAATTATAACTAATCACAAAGATGAGTATAAAGACTAATGAACCATAGTCTTATAAAATTTTACAAGCATATTTAATATTTATTAGAAGAAATGAATATGTGAGCAAATAAAAATTATATAAATGAGTAACTAATCATTTCGACTAATAGAAAACTTTTTAAGTAATATTTTCATTAAAAAAGGCCAAGTTGGAAAAAAAACAATAGTGTATTTATGTATTATTTTTTATTTTATTTGTGTGGGGGGAGGTGCAGAGGGGGAAGGCTAGGAATTGAACCCACGGGGTATTCAACCTCAGAAATACACCCAGCCCTATTTTTTATTCTTATTTTGAAACAGTCTCACCTCACTAAGTAGCTGAGGGTGGGTGTGAACCTGTGATCCTCCTGTCTCAGACGCCCAAGTACTGAGATTACATGTGTGCGCCACCATGCCTAGCTCCATATGTATGTTTTTTTTAAATAATTCCCATAATTTACAGATAAGTAACACTTATATATGAAATAACAATGTCTGAGATTTATTTCAAAATAATCTAGGGAGTAAAAAAGTTGGTCTCTATATAGGTAAAACAGGTTTATCTATGCTCTGAAACTTTTGAAGCTAGTAATAATTACGTGGGTGTTAGCTATACTATTACTTTTGTACTTGCCTGAATTTTCCTTTTTTCCCCTTTCTTTCTTTTCTTCCTTCTTCTCTCCCCTTCCCTCCTCTGTTTCCTCTTTTTTCTTTTTTTTCCTTGAGATGCTAGAAAATGTACCTAGGACCTCACACATGCTAAGCATCATACTGTGGAGTCACACTTCCAGCCCAAAATTTTTTTCTTAAAAAAATGTTCTATATCTAACAGCAAATAGAAATATACCTGGGTTTTTTCTACTTACATACAAACAGTATTTACATATTTCTGAAATTAACCTCAAAATGTCAAAAGGAATGAAGTAATAGAATTTCTATCAGACAAAAGGTTGGCAATTTGTCTTATAAAATATGTAAACAAGCCAGGTGTGGTGGCACACGCTTGTAATCCCCGTGCTTGGGAGGTGGAGACAGGAGGATCGCACAGGTTCGAAGCCAGCCGCGCTGGCTTAAGAGACCCTGTTTCCAAATACAAAATATAAAATAGGCCTGGGGGTGTAGCCCGGAGGTAGAAGGGCTTCCAGGAACCCAAGTGCCACCAAAATAAGTAAATAAATAAAATAAAATAAAATATGTAAACAAAGAGAATGAAGCAAAAAATTCTAGAATTTAGTTCTGGTTTCAAAAAATTTAAATTATTAAAATGTCAGTCTAAAATTTCAAGATATTTATAATCTAATCATGAAATATAAATATCTTGTTTACCCTTAAAGAAACTAAGACATTTTTTCATAACAAATATGATGATAGTCCTTTGACTCTCTCTAGAATAATTTAATTACTTAAAGCAAAAGGTCCTTGAAAATCGAGCCTAATGACAGGAGGAGCTCACACCTGTTACTGCTGAAATTGGTTGACGCTTCTAATTCTAAGTGATATATTCTTCCCTGTGTTCTCATTTCTATTGCTATTGGTTTTTCCACCTGGTAACTACAATTTATCATTCAGGTCTTTGCTTAAATACTACCTATTTCAGAAGTCTGTCCCCTACCCCACAAGCGTAGGGCAAAATGTCAACTCTATCCTCCCACAGAATCTTTTCTATGCTTATAAACAGTTAAGTGTCATGTCTTTCTTAAGTTGAAATATGATTCACATGACATAAAATCCATTATTTAAAGCATACAATCTGTGATTGTTAATATATACACATGGCTGTACAACTATCACCATCCACTCCAGAACTTTGGACCATCCCAAAAAGAAGCCCAGAACTCATCAGCAGTTATTCCTCATTCCCTCTTCCCCACACCCCCTGGCAACTACGAAACCACTACTTTGATAAATTTGCCTATTTGGGACATTTCATATTAATAAAATTATATAACATATGGCCTTTTGTGTGTACTTTTTTCCACTCATCATAGGTTTTCAAGGTTACATGGTACAGTATGTGTCTATACTTGGTCCCTTTCCTCAATAAATATTTTATTTTATGTTCATACCACAACTTGTTTTTTCATTCAACAACTGATTAAACATTTGGGTTGTTAAGGGCTATTATGAATAATGCTACTACAAACATTCACATACATATTTTATACATACAATTTCAAGTATCTTGGGTATATACCTAGGTGCAGAACTGCTGAATCATGTAATTCAATATTTAAATTTTCAAGAAACTGCCAAGCTGTTTTCAAATGTGCTATAGCATTTTATAACCTCACCAACATTATATGAGGATTCCAATTTCTCCATATCCCTCACAAACACTTTTTTAATCTTTTTTTTACAGCCATCATAAATGGTTGTGAAGTGACATCTCACATGATTTTGATATGCATCTCTCTCATAGCTAATGATGTTGAACATATTTTCATTTACTACTGCCTGCCTATATATATATATATATCTTCTTTATTGAAATGTCTACTCAGATCCTTTGCCCCCCCCCTCCTTTTTGCAGTATTGGGAATTGAACCCAGGAGCATTCTACCTTCCAGCTATGCCTCCAGCCCTACTTTTTAATCTTTATTTTGAAACAAGTTCTCACTAAGTTGTGGAGGGCCTCACTAAGTAGCTGAGGCTGGTCACTAACCTGTGATCCTCCTATCTCCGCTTTCCAAGTACTTGGATAACAAGCATGCACCACCACAACCGGCTTTTGCCCATTTTTAAATTGTATTATATATCTCTTTGTGGTTGAATTTTTATATTCTGGACACTAGACCCTTATCAGATACATGATCAGCTAGTATTTTTTGCCATTCTGTGGGTACTCTTCACTTTGATAATGTCTTTTGACCAACAAGTATTTTAAAATTTTGATGAAACCCACTTTTTCATTGACTAGTTTTATTTTTTTAACGTCAAATCTAATAAACCATTGCCCGATTCAAGCTCACAAAGATTTATCCATGACCAGGCACTGTGGTACACTCTTATAATCACTGTACTTTGGGAGTCTGAGGCAGGAGGATAGCAGGTTCAAAGCCAGCAGACAGTAACTCAGCAAGCCCCATTTCCAAATAAAAATGCTGAGGGTGTAGCTTAGTGTAGAGTATCCCTGGGTGCAAACCACTCTTTATCCCAACATACACACACAAAAGACTTTCCCTACTGGGTGCTTCTTTTATAACTTTAACTCCTATACTTCGGTCTTTAATTCATTTTGAGTTAATTTTTATATACAGTGTGAGACAAGAATCCCAATTCATCATTTTGCATGTGAAAACTCAGCATTCCTATCATCTGTTGAAAAGATTACACCTCCCCACTGATCTTGCCGCTCTTCAAAAATCAAGGACCACAGATGTATAGGTATATTCTACTCCACTGATCTATGACTATCTTCCATGTCTCTTTTTTACTACAGTTAGCAAAAGACCTGAAATGTGGGATACACTCAATAAATATCTGTAAGCTAAGTAACTAACCCTATCAATAAAACAATAAGATTTTTGAACTGAGAAAGGCCTGAGAGAGCATTTTTCTATTTAATAATTCATTTTCCTAGTGTTTAATAAATTAGAAAACTGAAGCCTAACAAAAGTTAAGTGATAGCTCAATGGCCAAGAACAAATTAATTACAGGCCAAAGTAGGAACAGAATTCAGGTCTCTTAATTTCGATGAAGGCTGTTTTTCAAGTAAAACTAATTGCTTTCCTATCTGCAATGTGTTTGTTAGTGGGAGTCTGCAGGTATATGAGAAGATAGACAAAGGTGTGCACAGAGGTGCTTGATCACAGTTGAACCCTTCCTAAGTAAAACACACAGCTGAGCATGGTGGTGTTTGCTTGCAATTCCAGAACTTAGGAGACTGAGGTAAGATAATCGCAGGTGCAAGGCCAGCCTCAGCAACTTAGCAAGTCCTTCTGCAACTGAGTGATACCCTGTCTCAAAATAAATAAAATAGGTTAGGGGTATAGCTCAGAGGTAGAATGACTCAAAAAAACCCTTACAACCAAAATGGGTGAGAAGTTAATATAATATAGAATGTGTTTTTAATCAAGACAATTGTTCTCTAATTTCATTTTCTACTCAAGAATATAGCTAGATCCTCTTTCAGTCTTTAGAATATTCTAAATAGAAGAAAATAATTTCCTTAACAGTATAAAATAATATCAAGTGCCTAGTTCTATTACCCTGTTCTCTTCCCCATGTCCCACCACAATTTTGATCTATCACTCACCACTACGTTTGAAAGAATGAAGAAATAAGCTGGGCATGTTGGCACACACCCATAAACCCTGTATATGAGGTTGAAAAAGGAGGATCGCAGCTTCAAGGTCAGCCTAAGCAATTTAGCAAAACTCTCAGCAACATAGCAAGACCCTGTTTCATAACAAAAAATAAAAATGGGCTAGGCTAGGAGTTTAGCTTAGAGACAGAATTCCCCTGTGGTTCAATCCCCAGTACCACCACCACCACCAAAAAAAAAAAAAAAATACAGTCTGCTGATTTACCAAAAAACAGAGAAATTTAAGAGCTGGCAACCATAAAAATAAAAACAAACAAGTAAGTGCATCTATAAGAGAAACCTAAGACATATTGGAGGGAGGGAAGTATACATGATTATTTGGTAGAAAAGAGGCTAATTGTTCAACCTTAGTACTTCACTATTCTAAAAATATCTCCCCCAGTAGATAGACATCAGTGTTTAAAATTTTGCCATTAAAAGAATTATTGGATTCTCAAAATCCCCAAGTAAATGTAAAATAATCCATCAACACCTTAGTACATCTACTCATCTTTTTTGGGGGGATATTACTGGGGATTAAACACAGGGACATTCTACCTCTGAGCTATATCTCCAGCCCTACTTTTTATAATCTTTATTTTGAAACAGGGACTCACTAAATTGTGGACGGCCTTACTAAGTAGCTGAGGCTGCGAGCTTCCTGTCTCAACCTCTCAAGTACTGGGATTACAAGCATGCGCCACCACACCCAGCTTTATTGATTTTTAAAAAAAATACCACTCACTGAAGCCTAAAAGGAACTGTAGTTCTCTTGTGATAGTAATGAAACAGAGGAATCATTAATCCCAACATAGTAGTAGTCATGACACATGACTACTACATGAGGAGTGAAATAATGAAAAAAAGGCTGGAAAAGGGTCTTGAGACGAACTTTTTCTCCAGTAAGATATTACTTAAAATCAGTCCCATCTAACAGCATAATCATTACATAAATTCACTAACTACTATACTAACTTGAGTTTATTTTTGATAATGAGAATATCTATAACTACTGTCACAGAGACCTCAAAGACTTTTCTTGGCTTTTGTTTGTTTTCACAGTACTGGGAGGGAACCCAGGGGCATTCTCCCTTCAAGCTAAAACCCAGCCCAATTTTTTTTTTTTAGCCTAGTTCTTAAAACCTGTTGCCATACAGGAAGGTAATTAACATTGTTACAGTCCTGTTATGGGGGGGGGGGGTCTGGGTATCTGTGCTAACATTATATGTTATTCTCAGAATGAGCTTATGGGATCAGCATTCTTACTCACATTTCACAAAAGATGACCAGGAAGAGGCACAGAAAGATGAAGTTATATATTCCTGTTTTTTTTTTTTTTTTTTTTTTTTTCCTATACACTGATCTTCCTGTCTCAGTCACCAAAATGCTGGGATTACAAGCATGCATCACCACACCCATCTGACTTTTCTTATTTTATTTGGTTCCACATTTAAAGACCTCTCTCCTTTCATGACTACCATTTACTGTTTCACCCTTTGTTCACACCAGTGCTAAACACTAACTTTATTGAAAACAAATTTTAATGACAGCTTTCAGTTTATATAATATATATTATAATAAAGCTGATCTTGGGTACAGATCATTTTTCTTCTAAATGTAAATCAGACGGTGATTATCTTGTTATTAAACTCTTCCAGTAACTCTTAATTTTCTTTCTCTTAAGTTTCATTTCTCTAGTTTTAGAAGCATATCTGTTTAAAACACTTAAAACAGTATTTATGGTTAAAAGTTGAAAAATTTTATTATTCAAACAAGAGGAAAACCCCTAACCCGCAACTTAATGATATAGTTTTGACTATTATCACCAAAGAAAAGATCTACTTTGGTATATACTATTTGCTCTTATGTTTCCCCAAAAAGTCAGCTACGTACTAAATCCCTGTGTGAAATATAATAAAATCACAGGACAGAAGGCATATGCCATATAAGTTATTAATGAAATTTACATTAAGATACCTCAAAATCATTATATTATCTTTATAGACTTCACTAAAACAATGTAATGGCCAAACTAAGACTCCACATTTTATTCCTACGATTAAGACACAACTACTATGACTTTTCTTCCCCAAGTTCTACCCCAAATTCTCAGTCACTCACCCGCCCGCCATCTTATGAATTCTGTGCTTCCTCTCCGCCTGTGGGCTCCACCAAAGAGGACTCTATAAAGTAAATGTGGAGATAATTACTGCCAAAAATGAAAGAATAGAGATTCTTAATATTTCCAGAAGGGTTAATAAAATCAGTTTGAACTTTTAACTTAAGAAAAAGTCTAAACCCAGAAACTAGAAAGCAGAAATAATTATATATACTGTAGTTTTTTGTTTGTTTGTTTGTTTGTTTGTTTGTAGTACAAGGGTTTGATCCCAGGGGTATTCTACCTCCAAGCTACATCCTTGCCCTATTTTATTTTTTTATTTTGAGATAAGGTCTCACTAGGTTGATAAGTCCCACTACTAACTGAGGCTATCTTCAAATCTTTAATCCTCCTGTCTCAGCCTCTCAAGTACTGGAATTACAAGCACATATCACCATGCCAGGTTTATATTATAGTATTAAAATACTGAAATATGCTCAGGGTCCAAAATGTTAGAAAAATAGTTTCTTAAAATCCAGCAAAATAAATTTAGCATTATTTATAAAGGTCTAAATGATATTTCTGTTTTCCTGGGCTCACAGAAAAACCTAATATATCATTTGGGCATAGTGATTCACACCTGTAATCCCAGTACTTAGGAGGCTGAGACAAGAGGATTACAGATTGAGGCCAGCCTCAAAAACTTAATGAGACCCTGAGCAACCTAGCATGACCTTGTTTCAAAATAAAAAACAAAAAGAGCTGGAAGGTAGAACCCCATGGGTTCAATTCCCAAGGAAGGAAAAGAGGGAGACCCTGCATCAATGAAATCAAAGGACAGAAAATAAAGATTTGAATAAAGGCTGAATTTAAAGGTCACACATGTATACAAAACACTAAAGCTTCTTTCTTCTACACTTGGCATAGTTAGAATGCATCTACAAATCTGACATTTATACTCATCTTCTTCCTTACTAATAATACAGTGAAGAAAGCATCTTTCATTGGCATGCCTGCAGCCTTGCTCATCTTCCTACATCCTCTTCTTAATAAATATTATCACATGTTTTCCATTTTAAAAAAGCAATTTTCATCTGGACATGGTGGTGCACCCTTGTAATCCCATCATTCGGGAGGCGGAGACTGGAGAATCAAGGTTTGCAGACAGCCTCAGCTACTTAGCAAGGCCCTTTGCAACTCAAGTGAGACTCTGTTTCAAAAAATAAAAAGAATAAAAACTAAGACCAGAAGTGTAACTCAGAGGTAGAATGCCCCTGGGTTCCATCCTCCCCAAATTCTAATGTTGAATTCCAATCCCCAGTGTGACACTCCTCTTCTTAAAGGAGACTAGGATTAGATGAGGTCATGAGGCTCCATCATGGGATTAATGTTCTTATAAGAAGACTTTCAAAAAAGCTGGAGAGAGCTGGGCGTGGTGGAACATGCTTATAATCAATAAAAAAGATAGGGCTGGGGGTGTAGCTCAGAGGTAGAATGCCCCTGGGTTCCATCCCCAGTTCTGGGGAAGAGAGGGGGGAGCGAGAGAGGGAGAGAGGGAGAGAGAGGGAGAGGGAGAGGGAGGGGGAGGGGAGGGGAGGGGGAGGGGAAGGGAGGAAGACACGGAGAGAGAGAGAGACACACAGAGATTGAGAAAGACACAGAAAAAGAGAGCACACGAGCTGGAGAACACAACAATAAGACAGAGTGTCCTACTGGTACTCTCATCTCAAACATCCAGACTCGAGAACTACTACATGAGAAAATACATTCCTGTAGTTTAAGCCATCCAGTCTATGACATTTTGTTATGATAGCCTGATCAGACAAATACTGATAGATACTATTATTTCCCCAATTTGTGAATGAGAAAAGTATAGCTTGGGTAAGCTAAATAACCTCTCTACAATAGATTCAGGAGACAGTGGTACAGTTAGAATTCAAATTCAACTTTTAACCAATATTGTTCCACTGGTATCTCTTACGTGACTGAGTGCCTACTGTGTATCATCACTCTTCCAAAGGCAAGAAATAACAGCAAGGTTATCCCTGAAGAACTCATACACCTAATCATATAGTATAGATAAACACATAAGACTGCCAAAGAATGAGTTCTTTGGTGCCTGGAACCCAAGACAATTACTGAAATAAACAAAAACTATCAAACAATACTATATAATATGATAAGATTGTTATATGAGTAGGTCAAATAAGGTTTAACAAGGGTTTCCAGGAGGAATTAACTATGGGGGTGAATGAAAGGTGACTACTCTGACAAGTAAACTGAAAAAAGTTACAAAATAATGCAACTCCGAACAGAGTAATTTGAATACATTTTTAAGGAATTTATCAGGAATACAACATGCAATTTAACATGCTTGTGGCTGGCTGTTCTATTTCTTTTTCTTAATCTTATTAGACAATGTAGTTTACAATATAATTTCCCAACAGGTGCGCCCCATCTCTGATGTCTTTCTTTTGCAAAGAACCTGCACAAAACAGGAAAGTAACCATCAATAGTCACACTCTGACTGCAAGATGATATCCAAATTCCTCAGCCTGGACTTCTTAGAACATGTTACACTTCTTAGAACATATCCTTGTTTTTCTTTTTTCCCTGACTATTCTTGAGTCATGAATCCTGATTATTTGCAGCTTTTACAGACTCTGTTAAGATGTCTCCATCTGAACTCTGGGCCAATCTTCAGAAATTATGTCACAGACTACCTGAAAGTATACTGTTGCCTGCTATTTCACTTATTACAGTCTATCTTATGTTAGTTGCATTCCTGCACATCTATTTCCATTAAAGACTATAAGCTATCTGAGGAATGACTCTATATACACAATTATCAAACAAAAAGGATTATCTTTGTGTGTTTATGTATTGGCACAATAAGGAAACTAATCATTTCAACTGCAATATGACAAAAGCAATGACAGGCAAATACAGAGTTTGATTACAGAATCACAAAGGTTCCGGACAAAGCAGACACAAACACATTATAAAACTAGTATAAAGCAAAACACAGAAGTGAAACAGTGCCTTGTGCAGAGAACTATAAAAAACTCAGTGCCAGTAGAAATATAGGCTGATATGGCAAAGCACAATCCTAAGGAGACAGGCACTGGCTTTACATACTGTGTTAAGAACATTATGTTAGCCAAGGCTGTGGTGCATCCCTGTCATACGAGAGACTCAAGAAGCTGAGGCAAGAGGGTTGAAAGCTTAAGGCTAATCTAAGCAACACAATGAGTCCCTGCCTCAAAATCTAAAATAATGGGTCAGGATATGGCACCATGGAAAGTGCTTGTGGGTTTAATCTTCAATACTGCAGGGGGTAGAGAGATCATTATGCTATGGGCCATCTGAATTACAAAGGGTATATGCCTGCTATGCCAAAACCAGATTTAGGTTAGACTGAAAATTATTTTAAAATGTGAATTAAACAGGTAGTGAATTCACATGACAAAAATCAAACATTAAAAGGTATAAAGTACAAAGTGTCATGGCTCCAGCCTGCTATCTGCTCAGTTCATATGCTGCTTCCTTTCCCTGGTAAAGTATTAGTTTCTTGCTTTCCTATCTAGAGTTCCTTCACAACAATATAAGCAAATACAACTATAAACTTTATTTCCTCTCCTTTGCGCACACGCGCGCGCACACACACACACACACACACACACTTTTTACAATATCAAATTGTTAAGGATTCCTAATACCAACAATAGTAATGTCTGAATGACAGGATTATGAATACTATTCTTAAAAACCTGTCTGAGTTGGGCACTTGTAACCCCAGTACTTGGGAGGCTAAAAAAGGAGGATCTGGGTTCACAGCCAGGCTCCACTGAGGCTCTCTGCAACTTAGTGAGACCCTATTTCGAAATAATTAATTTTAAAAAATAGGGCTAGGGGGGGTAGCTTGGAGGTAGATTGTACCTTGGTTCAATCCCCAGCACCGCACGCACACACACACACACACACACACACACACACACACACACACAATATCCCTTTTTGTAGCCAGGTGTGGTGACACATACCTGTAATCCCAGTACTTGAGAGGCTGAGGCAGAAGAATCACAAATTCAAGGCCAGCCTGAGCAACTTAAAACCTTGCCTCAAAATAAAAAATAAAGCCAGGGATGGTAGCCCATGCTTGTAATTCCAGTACTTTGAAGGCTGGGACAGGAGAATCGCAGGTTCATAGCCAGTCTCAGCAACTTGTGAGGCCCTCTGTAGTTAACTTACTGAAACCCTGTCTCAAAATAAAGAATAAAAAATAAGGCTCGGTGTTTAGCTCGGAGGTAATGTTCCATCCATGGTACCACAAAAAATAAACAAACAAATAAATAAAATAAAAAGGGCTGTGGATGAAGCTCAGTAGTACAGTGCCCCTGGGTTCAATCCCCAGTACCAAAAAATAAACTAAGTCTGTATTTCATAAATTCGCGGTGAATACCTATTACTTTTTTAAAGGGCCCTATTTTTACATTCCTTAAAATAAGCAATATTCCAACAGAATTTGTCATAGAACCTGGGAAACTAATTCTAAAATCCAGAAAGATTGATAAATGTATTTAGTATGTCACTTTTAAATGCCCTCAAGCTAAACAACATCAAGCCAAACATAAACAAAAAGGCTGACACTTGCCTCCTAAAGATCAAGACTTGTAAAATGGTACTGGCATAACAGAAAATAAGCTAAAGAAGAAAAAAGCTGTTGGGTCAGGTTGGGTGGCTTGCCAATACAATAAATTAGGGGAGAAAAAACTAAACCTAGGAAATCCAAAACCAAGGTGCCAGCAGATTCAGTGTCTGGTAAGGACCTATTCCTCACAGAGGACACCCTCTGGCTCTGTCCTCACATGGTAGAAGGAGCTAGCTCCCTGACGTCTCCTTTATGAGAGCACTGATCCCATTCATGAAGGTTTTCCCCTCATGACCTGAACATCACCTCAAAGCCCCACCTCTTAATACCATCACAGTCAGGATTTGGTTTCAACACATGTATGGAGGGGAGACACAAATATTCAGACCACAGCAAAAACCCACACATAAATTTAACAATGGTATTAGACTATTCAATAAATAAAATTAGGAAAGTTATATGTTTGAATATTAAGATTAGATTTCCTTTATCAGATCACACACACACATACCACATACAAGCAAGAAGCACTCCAAGTAGACTAAAGAACAAGTAAATATGAAAGACCGTTAGATATTTTATAAGAAAATACAGAAGACTCTAGTACATAGCCTCCAGAATGACCTCCAATTAGCCTCATGCTCTAGTATTGAAGCCTGTGATATAATACACTGTATGTATCTGGTCTTCCAGTTATGGGTGGCACAGGTTTGCAGTAGGCATCTGAAGTAGGGGAATGAGCCCTGAATCCAATTCAGAGTCTGCAGTAACTCGGTGGTTAGTGTCAGACCTGAACTGTATGTCACCCAGTTGGTATCCAAAGAATTGAAAAACAGGTTTGTGGGGTTGGGGGAGAGAAATACCTATTCGAGATTGAAGTGTTTTATGTGAAGAAGCAGTAAACAGAACCCTAGCAGTTTCCTCCCACTATAAACGGCTAAGAGACAATTTGTAACTTTAAAGCCTAGATTATAAAAGACATAACTTTCTGCCTTATTCCTTTGGATCACTCATTCAGGGAAATCAGCTTTCCTATCATAAGGGCAATCAAGCAGCCCTAGTAAGGGACCATAAGAACTGAGGCCTCTTCCCAAAGAAAATTCTAAAAACACAAATGCATGGGAATGAAAAGCACAGAACTAAGTATACCTCTAGAAAAAGAAAGAGAAAGGAGAGGGAGTAAACTGAGAAAGTGATGCATAAACATCAAGTGTACCTTAACTCAAAAAAATAAAAAAAGGACTTGAGAGCAAATATGACCAAGCTAAAGAAGGGGTAACTTGGTTACTCATTCTATTATTCTCTATAGTTTTCTGATTATTTCAGTATTTTAAAACAAATTATTTTTACTTTTATTTTTTTTATTTTTTGGTGGTACTGGGGGTGGAACCCAGAGGCTTTCTACCTCCGGACTATACTCCCAGACCTTTTTGTATATTTTATTTGGAAACAGGGTCTCACTAAGTTGCTGAAAGCCTCACTAAGTAGCTGAGGCTGGCTTCGAAACCATGCGATCCTCCTGTCTCAGCCTCCCAAGCACGGGATTACAAGCGTGCGCCACCACGCCCGGCTTAAAACAAATTATTTTTAACCAAAATAAATGTTGGTTAATGGACAATTAACATTTGCAGCAGAAAAGGGTCAAAAGCAAATATATACAGTGTGTGAGGGTTGCACACCTGTAATCCCAGTACTTAGGAAGCTGGCATAAGAGGAACATAGTTGGAAGCCAGCCTTAGCAACTTAGCAAGGCTCTCAGAAACTTACAGAGACCGTTTCCAAATAAAAACTACAATAGGGCTGGCGGTGTAGCTTGGAGGTAAAATGCCCCTTGGCTCAATCCCCAGTAAACATACACCAACACACAATATTTATGCAATGCTGATGGTTTAGCTCAGTGGTGTATCACTGTGTAGCATAGGTGAAGGCACTGGGTATGAGTCCTGAGGCTGGAAGAAAAAAAAAGAAAAAGCATCTACACAAATTGATAAAACAAACCAGCATCATACAAAATTAATAAAGTAGCTATACTAGTAAATAAATACATGGCAAAATGTATAAGCACAGTTCATTAGTAATTTCCATTCACATCTGCTGAGTGCCTAAGATGTGGACCAACACTATTCTAGGCTCTGGGAATATAGCAGTGAACAAGATAGCTCTCATACACTGAGCTTATAGTCTAAAGGGGAAACACTCAATAAAACTGCAAACAAAAAGTAGGATGTTGGTAAACATTATTAAAAGTGAGATGGGTTGTGGTACAACTCAAAGAAAGACAATATTGTAGATTGAGTGTTCCAAGGCCATCTGAGAAGAAATCTGTCCTGAGAAATTTTTTTAAAAAGTGCTTCAAAAGCTAAGGAAAGAGAGTACACCAAGAAAGTGCTAAAGGTCTAACATGAGAACATGATACAATTTTTTGAAGTGGCCAATCACATCATAAAAATCCTAAGTACCATAATATTTTTAATAGTTAACTCCCTAGAATACTTTTATAATAACTTGTTCTACCTATCCTGGTTATATTGTACTTTACTGTTTCTTCATATGACAATGGTTTTGTGATAGAATTTTCTATAGAGAAACCAGAGAATATAGTTTGGTCTTTCAATTAGGATGACTGAAATTATTTTTCTTACTAATAGCTTCTAAAACTTTTCTTAAGCTTCTTTCAATTTCATAACTATTGCTGATGCCACGTAAATGTTCCAAATTACTCAATTTGTAAAATCCTTTTTCCACATTTCTCTCACATATGAGCTATAAGATTAAAAGAATGCTAGACGAATTTGCAAACAGAGACTCTCAGTTTCTCTCCCATTTAGTGTCACCTGGATGCCACAGGAAAAGTTCATATTGCAATGCAACCTTTAGTGGACAACCTTACAGTTCCTGGGGGAAAAAATAAAAGACAGGGTGGGGGGTTTGCACATGACTGGGAATTGAACCCAGGGGCATTCTACCTCCAAGCTTTACCCCCAGCCATTTTTATTTTGAAAGAGGACCTTACGAAGTTTCTGATGGTCTCACTAAATTCCTGAAGCTGGCCTCAAATCTGTAATTCTCCCATCTCAGCCTCCAAGTAATGGTATCACAGGTATATACCACCTCATCTAGCTCTGGGATGTATCTTTAGATCACTCTGAAAAACTGAAATGTACATAAAAGCAACTGAGAATCACATAAATGTATCATCTCACTCCTCTCCTCAATATTCCAAAATTGTTGTATCCACTCCAATAGTCTGAACAGCTGGGAGGTGTAACAGGAAGGACATCAAAGTAGATCTTAACCAAGTAAGGTCCAGCTTCAGAAGAGTCCCGCATGTGAAGCCTTAAGTTTTATTAGCTTCATGAGAAATCTACTCCTGTCCAGATCACTCTGAGCTATAAAAGTCATTAAGAACAATCTGGATTTTTTCTTCTATGTAAGACAACAAACCAGTGGAGGGCTTTAATCAATGAATATGAGTCATATTTTAGTATGAACACACTGAGAAATGCATTGACCTAAGGCTATCTTCTACCCCTACTCACAAAGGAGTGTTCAAGCACCAAATACAACAACACCAAAAAGAAAAACTTGGATTTTTCTTTCTCCCCACCTATGGATTTCAAATCCCAAGAGGTACATATAAATTCTGAGGTTCCATCATTTCCCCCCATAACCTCTATCTGAAAATATAAGTAGCAATTTCTCAACCTACAAGTTTATTGGTAAATAGCTAATTAATGTCATATAGAACAGCAACCTTTGGAAGCAACGTGTTCAGTTACTGAATATGCTTCTACAGCTATTTTAGTAATGAAAACACTCTTCTCAGCTGGGCTCCAATCTTGATAGCCTCACCTTTCCATTAGATCAGGCAGGGAGACCCTCAAAAAATATTGTATCTTCAATAAATTCCCTTTCTGCTTAAATTAGCAAAATTAACTAATGAGTTTAGTATTTTCCAACAATTAAGAACTCTGAATCTATCTGTTAAGTATGATAACCAAATAATCACAGCGCAGTTACTAAAGCACTGGAGGTGGAGGTGGAGAGAGCAGAAAGACTAGAAGCTAATGAACATTCCTCAGGCCCAGTGACTCACCTACAGATCTCCTGCTCTGTCCTATGATCTATGCTTGGGAAAAGGCCTCTCACCATACCCTCACCCCTGCTGCTGAAATGCTAAAGGAAAGAAGCTGTAAAGAAAGAAAAACTAAAGAAAATGGTGAAAGCTGGGCATGGTGGCACACATTTACTTGTAATCCCAGTACTTGGGAGGCTGAGACAGGAGGATTGCAGGTTCATGGCCAGCCTCAGCTCCTTAGTGAAACCCTGTTTCAAAATAATGAATAAAGGAGGGCTGAAGGTGTAGCTTGGAAGTAGAATGCCCCTAGGTTCAATTTCCAGTACCACAAAAAAAAAAAAAAAGGGGAAGTGATGAAAGAGAGGTCCATAAAAGAAGTGATCTGAGAACACATCATAATGCAAAATGTACCAAAGTAGACATTGTGGCATACACCTGTAAGGCCAAGATAAGAGGATTGCGGGTTCAAGGTCAGCCTCAGCAACTTAGCAAGGCCCTTAGGACCTTAAGTGAGACCCTGTTTCAAAATTAAAAAAAAAAAAGGATGAGGTTATAGCTCAGAAATAGAACATCCCTGGGTTCAATCCCCAATACCATACACATACACTAAATAAATAATAAATAAATAAATAAATAAATAAATAAATAAAATGCACAGAGAAGTAAAATACAGAGACTTAGGTGTGGGAGAAACAGAATAAAAGTACTGTGGGGTGTTATCTGGTAAAAATTGGTCCCAAGGTGCTTGGTGTGGAACAACTGTCAAAACATCATCTCATACTTAAGATCACTGTAATAATAGAGAATAATTCAGTAATAAATAATAAGACCTTACTGTAATGTTAAAGATGATGACAATGTGATTTATATGCTTGAATCCAATTACATACTATCAAAGCTTTAACCTAATAAGACAACATTTGGTAAAAAGCTAGAGTAACATTCTGATCTAGAAAAATAACCTGCAGAAGAAAAAAAATGCTACACATGGGGAGGTTTTTTAAAATCAACTACATATATAGGTTTGTTAAGAAAAACTAGTCTTTAGCTCCCCTCTCCACCATTCCTTTCCTCATAAGCTTTCTTTGGTTTAGCAGTGACTACTTGTTGAGGAAGTTTAAGATCTGATTCTGCTTCCTACTCCTGGTACCCTCCATACTTCCTACTCCCAGTTTCTCAATA
Organism: Muscardinus avellanarius; assembly: GCF_963383645.1. Classification (NCBI taxonomy): domain Eukaryota; kingdom Metazoa; phylum Chordata; class Mammalia; order Rodentia; family Gliridae; genus Muscardinus; species Muscardinus avellanarius. Next base: position 59,660,570 of record NC_137793.1, on the reverse strand, counting down.
GTTTTATCCAATTTTGGTTAGACCAATATTTAAGGGTCAAATCATTATAATCAGAGCTAAACCAAGCAGTAAACAATGTCTTCCTTTTCCTGCATAAAATTTTGTTTTCCTTTGGAATTAACAGCTGGTTTCTCATTTGACTTAGTTTTCTACATTCTCATTCCTATATGCCTAACTACTATATATTTATACCTAATACACCCAACTTTCCAGTCAGAGAGCTCTCTTTTGAATTTGCTCATTTCCATCAGGTCTCCATCAACTTCATTTTCTGGAAAAGTCTCTCTGACTTGCTCCATCAGGAGACCTTGGACCAAGTGACAGCACCATCTAGGTTGGTCCCGTTTATTCTCCCCTAGGTCTTTCTCTTCTTTTATATAGTCCCTTGTTTTGAACAACTATGATCCTCAGCTTCCTTAGGAAGGGTTTATGGGAGATGAATTTTTGAGACCGTGTCTCTCTGAAAATATCTCTATTTTATTCTCAAACATGATTAATAGTTTGATTATACTAGGTCAGATAACTTTTCTTCAGAAATTCAAAGGTACTCTTGCTCTACTGTCTCCTGTTAAGTCTAAAGCCACTCTGGTTCTTGATCCTTTACATTTGGATCTAGTTCTAAAATTTCAGTGATGTGCCCTCATGTGGGTTTTACCAACAATCATTATGCAGGGTATTTAATGGGATCCTTTCAATATGAAAAGAAAAAAGATGTTCTTCTGTTTGAGAATATTTTTATTTCATTAAATTTTCCCCTCTGTTTCTTCTTATTTCTTTCTGAAAGTATACAATTCTCATGTTGGAAACTGCCATACCTGTCTTCTAATTTTTTTTAGCTTTTTTCCCCATTTTCCAGTTTTCTTTTTTCTCTACCTCTTGGAAGATCTTCCTACCTTATTTTCTAGCCTGTCCATAAGTATTCTTCATTCTTTTTCCTAAAATATAGTACATGCTCAATTTGGTGAGAATAATATAATTAAGTATAGTATAATTTATAAGTTTTAGTATGGAACTGGTCTAACTCCCTAGAGAAAGTTTTCACCATAACAAAAGAAAAGGAACTATGGTTCCAAAATTTCCCTTAGAACAGCCAAGGTTCCTTCTTGGTTTTTTTTTTTTTTTTTTTACCTCTGAGTTACACTCCCTACCCTATTTAGACTTTCATTTTAAAACTGGATTTACCAACTGAGCAAGTGCTAACCTTGAACCAGTGGTCCTCCTGTCTGCACCTCCCAAATACTAAGATTACAGGCATGTGCCACCATCTCCACCTTAAATCAGCCTTAAACATTTAACATTTAAGTTAAATGTTAACATTTAACAGGCATCTATGCAACAAAGGTACAAGATATGTTTTGAAGGCAATAATGACAGCTAAAACTTGCAATTACTACAGGCCAAGTATTTTACCTGCAATGCTACTTAAATATCACAAATGAAAAGATCAGCAGTTTGTCCAGGATCACATCTTTGTAAATTATACAGCCAGGATTAGAATTCAGATTTGTCTGACATCAAGAGTATAGCCTTTTAAGCACCCTGGTGAACTGCAACATGTTTCTAAAAACCTCTTCCTAGACACAAGTTGCCCAGTCTCCCTTGCAGTCTAATATGGCCACATGACTGAGTTCAACCTGGCCAACAGTGGGAAACAAGGAGTGCCACTTGAAGGCCTAGACCACTAAAATATCTCCTTCAGGTGATCAACTGTGTTCTTTCCCTTTCCAACTTCATGCAGCTGAGCACATCTTGATAAAAACCATTTGCTAAAGATGGTGGAGCTACCAGATAGAATGATACTACTAATCAGGAATACTAAGCTTGCTTTAGACTTTGTTAAACAAAAGACAAAATTGAAGTTATACAAATACACTGGTATTTGGAGATTACAGCAGTCAACCTCAATACCCTACTGACTGAAAAACCTAAAAGCTTAGACTAGAAATCAGTTATAGCTGGGCCTGGTGGTGTACACTTATAATTCCAGCATTCGGGAGGCTGAGACCGGAGGATCACAGTTCACAGACAGCCTCAGCTACTTAGTGAGGCCCTCTGCAACTTAGTGAGACCCTGTTTCAAAATAAAGAATAAAAAAATAGGGCAGGGGGTGTAGCTCGGAAATCGAATGCCCCTGGGTTCCATCCCCAGAATGCAAAAAAAAAAAAAAAAATCAGTTATAATCATAACTGTCATAATAGACAAGTACAACACCAAGTAGTATATGTTATATGTTCAGGGGGAGAAAATGGCTTTCTCAGCCAGAAAGATGGAGGTACTAATATTTCATGTGAATTGTGCTGATGGGTGAGATTAAAGTAATTATGTGGCGTACTAAAAGTAGAATAAATGACATGTGCCACCATACAGAAGATGTGAAAGTAAACGCATCATACAATATGGCATGCAGAGACATCATCTAGGAGAAGCACACGTATAAACCAGAAAGCAATGAGATCTGAGTCTAGCGTGGCAGACAAGAACCAGTCAATAGTACCAGCATACAACATTAGACACCCCACCAACAGAGAGCTACTGAGGACACAGAGCACACATCCAATGTAAGGCAGACAGTACAACACAAAGTTTTACAAACCAAAAAAAAAAAAAAAAAAAAAAAGTGGGAAGAGCCCAGAAGCATGTGTCACCCCTTATCCAGTTCAGGTTCAGTCACTTAACAAATACTTACTGATCATATATTTCCTGTGAATCTGAACTACAGAGCAGCAGAGGGAGGGAACTGATGATACATTAAAGAAAATTAGGAAGTACTTGTTTATAGGAGTTGAAGGTAGAGATGCTAGAGAAAAGAGGAGGTCAATAACGACTACGTTTTCAAGCCAAAGTACCTGGAGAAGAGTAAGACGACATAATTAAAACAGAAAAACTAAGTGTAAGCAAGAAATAATTAGTCTGCTTTGAGACAGATTGAATTCGAGATGACAGGTTCCATTTCTCATGTTTACTAACCTTCATTTTCTATTTACTAATCCAATCAAAAGATCTAAACTCCTCAATCTGCCTATAGAAGACAGATATTATGTACCACAGCCTAGACTTTTGAGACAGCATTCAGAGTTAAAGTTTAGATAAGAATCCTGCATTAGTTCAATATTTCCAACATGTATTCCATGACCCATTAGCATCCTCTTCTTAAACAAGCTACCGTCACTCTCTCCTCCAACCTCCCTTCTCCCTCAGATCCTACCCTAGAAGTTTCAGGAGTGGGAAAAAATGTGTCAGTGAAGTTTAGAAAGCCTTGTAAAAATCATACTTTTAGGGATTCCATGACATATACTTTTGAGAATCTTATGCTAAAAAAAAATTTCATATTTCTCCAGTACAAGTACTTCCCAAATGTTTTGAGGAAACCTACCTATTAATTATGTATACTGTGGGAAAGATAGTAGGCTACTTGAGAGAAGAGAAATTTTCTAATTATTCTTTGTAAATTCACGGCACAATATATGTTGAAACATATACCTACTTACACAGGGTTATGTTAATAGTGGGTACCACATTCTTGGCCAAATTCTACAAGCTATCCCAAAATATCAAGGATCACCCAAGGTATACAATAATTCTCTACATATTTTATAAGATCTCTACCTCTCAAAATATCCTTATATGTAAGTATATCTATATCTACCATCTTAACCCCACTAGATATAGCATATTTCTGTTTCCAAAATTAAGTCCATCCTCAAAATGTAATACACTTGAAGACATCTGTAACATCAAATAAAATGGCCGTGTGCCTTAACTAGATTAGTATAGAAATTCCTGAATTTCAAAAGTCTTTGATTAAAGTTTCACTTACTTAGTAGAACTGTATTTTTCATTAAGTAATCTCATCTGTATTAGCATCTTATTCAAGTTTTATAGAGAGTTGTTTACTTACATAAAAAATCTAAAATTTCTGGTCGAAAAAAGTAAAATGGCTGTGTAAGAATAATTACTATAGAATATGGGCATTACAGTGTAAGAATGAGATAAGAAATATATGCTTTATGTTAATGACAAGAATTAAAATAAAACAAGGCATGGTGGTACATGCTTGTAATCCCAGGATTGCAGGTTCTCAGACAGCCTCAGCTACTTAGTAAGGCCCTCTGCAACTTAGTGAGACCTTGTTTATCAAAATAAAGACTAAAGAACAGGACTGGGGATGTAGTTCAGAGGTAAAATGTCCCTGGGTTCCATGCCTAGTACCACAAAAAAAATTAATAAATTAATTAATTAAATAACTTAAAAAATAAAACAAAGGTTAAATATTAAAGAAACCTTTTTCCTTTCCCTCCTGAACAATCCAGCTGGATATAATAAGGGGAGTCACTTATTCCAGACCTCTTTCTTCAATAGGGACAAGAGGAAAAAAAAAAAATTCTGCTACCGGGCAGGATAAAGAACAAACAGTGCACCTCCATGATCCTTTCAGTAGTTGTGGTTCAAATGAATCAACAAGTTTATCTACTAACATAGCTGAGGTCATTTTAAAGTGTTAGGCCTTGAAAGGAAACTTTTTAAAACTGGAACTAGTAAAAGAAAGTTTTTGGGGGTTTTTTAGCAAATTTAGTAAGGTTCTTTGTTTATGAAGATCAAAAGTTAGTGCAATAAATCTCCAATTGTGTCAAAATGTTAACTGTTAACTGAAGATTTAAGGAAACTCAAGCTCTAAAACATTTGATCTAAGGGTCAAGGACAGTCTGACTTCTTGGTTCTGCCAGCAGTTTTTAAAAGTTGCTTCCTGTGCTAGGGAATGTTCACTGTTCTTGCATAAACAATAATAAAAGTCATTTATACAACCATCTCGAGCAATCATTCTTTTTAAACTCAGTGGTAATAGTGAAAGCTACAACTGAAATTTTTATAAGCAGCTTGAGCTTTTACTTGCCAACACACTTCTACTCACTCATTATTTGTGGGGAAACAATGTTACTCTATTCACTTATTTTTAAAAATATATTCTGAATGTTAATTATGTGCCAGACGTAATAGATAAAAGTCATAAAAGAGGCATGGTCATTGCCTCCAGAGCTTCCAGTCTAGCTGAGTTGAGAGAATTATATACATACATAACCCAGGCTACAAAAAAGTAAAGATAGCACCAAAGCAAATAATTTGATCTAGCCTGAGGGAGGCATTGCTGTGGCAGTGACAGATGAGCTGCAGTTAGCTTTATAACCATTAACCATAATTTAAAACACACACACCCTCCCTAACATTCCAGGAATATGAATGTTCACAACTACAAGGGGAAGAGCCAGGCAATATCCACACAACTCTGAAAACAAAGGTGCCAGCTTCATGTGATCATATCCCTGTATGATGAAAAGCTATGGCCTCTCCTAGAATATTTGTACCCAAAATTCTCTTTGGTCACTAGGACTGTTTTCCAATAACAAAGCCAACATGAGTTGTCAGTTTCCTCATCTCCAATTACTTCAAATCTTCCACACAAAGAAAGATGTGCTTGAAACAGTAAATGTATCACAAGCCTGAACATATAACCCAGGTCACACAAAAAAATGGATTCAGCTTTAGAAAGGATCATACAATGTTAGAGCAGAAACAAACTTCTAGACATTATCACAAAAATACACACTCAATCTCTACATTAGTACAAATCCCAAAGTGGGAAAATACACATTGAGTAGCATACACATTGAGCCCACACCTATGATAAGCAGTGCCATGATAAATACATCACATGACAAGCAATACACGTGTTGTAAACCGGCTGAATTTTTAAAAATAGGAACCACATTTCAAAACTGTAATCTTAGCTGGCCGTGGTGGTGCACACTCATAATCTCAATATTTGGGAGGCTGAGACAGGAGGATTACAGTTCGAGGACAGCCTCAGCAACTATGGCCCTTTGCAACTCAGTGAGATCCTGTTTCAAAATAAAGAATAAAAAATGGGTCTGGGGGGATGTAGCTTGAAGGTAGAATGCCCCTGGGTTTCATCCCCAGTAACACACACACACACACACACACAGTGATCTTATACAGCTTTCACTGATCTGCACCTGTCTTTGGCTCTAGAAAAATAAAGTTCCTTCTTACCACATAGCCACAAAAGGATAAAAGTGAAAAAAAAAAAAACCCTAACATTTATTTACCCCAAAGTGTCCAGGAATTAGTGTTTTTTGATTTGTTTTTATGGTACTGGGGATTGAACCCCAGGGCATTCTACCTCCAAGTTACATCCCCATTCCTATTTTATTTTTTATTTTGAAACAGGATCTCACGAAATTACAGAGGGCCCAAGTCACTGAGGCTGGCCAAGCCCAGCTGGAACTAGTTTTAACTGCTTTAATTTCACATAATCATCATAACTATACTCTGATTAGATATTATGCTCATTTTATTGAGACTCAGAAACATTAAGTAATTTATCCAAGGTCACATATCAGAAAAATGGCAGACACAGGACTTGAATTCAAGTTCTGGCGCACATAGAATTTCCCCTACAGATATATATACAAGCCTGGCGTGGTGGCGCACGCTTGTAATCCCTGTGCTTGGGAGGCAGAGACAGGAGGATCACACAGGTTTGAAGCCAGCCATGCTGGCTTAAGAGACCCTGTTTCCAAAAATAAAAAAGCATAAAATAGGTCTGGGAATGTAGCCCGGAGGTAGAAGGGCTTCCAGGAACCCCAGTATCACCAAATAAAAAAAAAAAAAAAAAAATTCAGGCTCCCGGAGAATTCCTAATGTTCATTTAACAGCTGACTTATCTTTTAAAGTTTGTCCTGAGAATCTAACCACCACTTATTACTGTATTTCAAAAGAAAGTACCAAGTTTTAAGTAACTACTTTACAAACAAAATTCAGAACCTTTCCTTACATTCAATACTGTCTGTAATTTCTAGCATTCTTTTCAGTTCCACTGTCAGTACCACCCAGAAAAGCACTGGCTATCTATTCACATCCGTGAAATGATGACTCAATCACAATAAGGAGAAGGGTGTAGTGCATAAAAGAACTAAAAAGTCTGGTGTGGTGGTGCATGCCTATAATCCCAGTACTTGGGAGGCTGAGACAAGAGGATCACAGTTTCCAGCCCCAGAAATTTAGTAAGACCTTGTTTCAAAACAAAAAAAAAAAAAAAAGGGGGGGGAAATGCAGTTCAGGAAAATGCCCCCAGGTTCAATATCCAGTACCAAAAAAGAAAAAGAAAAACAGTGAAAATGAGGGAGGGAGAGAAAGAAGAGGCAAAGGAGAAAGAGAGGGAAGGGAGGGAGAGGGAGGAGAGCAGGAGAGCAAAACAAAACAAAAGGTCTGGTAGTATAGCTCAGAGATAGAATGCACCTGGATTCAATTCCCAATTTAGAAAGAGAAAGACAAAGAAAAAAACGAATACAAATACGAATGAGAACGAAAGAGAGAATCATAAAAAAGAGCTACGTTTTAATAATTAAGTGAAAGGCCCATTAACAACTTCAACTGGGAGAGCACATACTACTCAAAAAATAAGAAACAGCATCTCATTAATAAAGAAAGGCTAATTTTTGACTGCATAACTACCCATGCTGTGGGAGCAAGTTACTTTCTCATCTTTACTCAATGAGTTACACTCACTTGTCAGTTTCCTAACTTCCTGCCTCTAGCTGATGCTGCCTATCTGCTGTCCTTCTCTAACCCAGTCCCCTGACCCTCCAGGTTCTATGCCTCTTTCTCTATCACTTCAGTGGAGAGAAATGTGTGTTCTCTGATTATTAAGAGAGACTGCTGTTTTCTTTTTTATTCCTGTGGTGTGTTTTCTCCCAGTGATTCAAGTATTACTCCCTGCTTCACCTCTACTTCTGCTTGTTTGGGCCTTGCTTTTTTATGTTGGTGGTTTCCCCCACGTGTCCAATGGTCTTGAATAGTCAACTTTAATAGGACAACTCTGAAAGTAACTGACTGATGAACTATGTGGAAGAGCTCCACCTAACAACAGGTGGAGCTCACTGGGACTCTGTGGTGAGGTACTGATTTCTATAGAAGCAGTAACCAGTCTTTTGCAGGAGGCAGGCAACCCAGGCTTGAAAAGTTCTGGAAGAACAGAAAAAGAGAACCAAGAACTAACTCTACAGTTCACACAGTTAGTCTCCCTGTTTGCAACCAATCAGTCACCCACTGCCCCTGGTTTTCCAAGTCCAGGTACCACTTCTTTAAGTATGCAAATAAACCTTGGTTCTGAGCCGAAAGGCTGGGCTAGACATAGTCATTCATGTCTGTGGGTATGCAAAGGGAGAACCCGAGGATTTCACCTGTCAGTGAAAAGAGCGAGGTACCTTGTTAATTGAAGGAAGACCAAAACAAAACACAGTAATCCCACTTTCAGCTCCACTTCTGATACCTGCCTTGCTTAGTATCTGGCACCTCCAAATGCTGTGCCTCTTAGGACCTTTCAGGAGGTATGCTTCATAAAAGTATTATTTATTGTGCCTTTACAGGTACTGTTGATATATCCTCAGCTGAATCAGTCACCACCTGTCCATCTGCCTTATTTCAAAGAAGTCTACCAATTTCTGATTTCTGTTTTAATTTCACCCTTTCTCTTTTGTTTCTTCCATTTTGACAGGGACTGGGAAAGGAGAGGAGATGAGTGTAACCAACCTCTCACTATTATTATTAGTCAGAAATCCTGATAAAAGTGGGGAGTGGTGGCACATGCCTGCAATCTCAGAACATGGAAGGCTGAGACAGGAGGACCAGCCTCAGCCTTGCTGAGGACAGTCTCAGCAAGTAATGAGATTCTCACCAACCTAGAAAGACCCTGTTTCAAAATAAAAATAAAACAGGGCTAGGGGTATAGCTCACAGGCAAAATGCCCAAGTTCAACCTCCAGCACCACACACACACACACACACACACACACACACACACACACACACAATTCTGATACAGCTCTTCTGAGATCAGGTACCTAAATTAATATTCCTCAAAATATGATCACAGACTGCATAAGAATTCACTAGGATACTTGTCTATAAAGTAACCTGGTGGTTTTTGCTATTATTATTAAATGAAAATCAGATTGAGTCACTCTCCCACTTAAAATTTCCTAATAAGCAGCTTCCCACTAAATGTGAAAGAAAAGCCAAGTGCTTTCAAAGTCTGAAATAGTAGGGCCTAGGCACACCTACCTCTGGTCCCACTTAATACCCTTCCATCCCCTAAGCTTCCACTGTGTATTGGCTAACTGTCCTTCTGCTTCTTTCCTGACCTTCGACGAGTTCACTGCTATATCAGGGCCCTGCACTTGCGCTCTCCTCTACTTATGATCTTCTTCTAGCTTGGTGTCTGGCTCGCTCTCATTCTTCAGATCTCATCTCAAGGGTGGCTAAATGATATGTGGTCAATCCATACAGTGGGATAATACTCAGCCCTAAAACAGAAGAAAATTTCAATTCTGCAAGATAAAGTTGTGGAGATAAATGGTGGGGACTGGCTGAACAACAGTATTACTTACCTCATGACAGTGAACAGAATTCAAAATGTTAAAATGGTAAATCTGTTCTAAGAGAACAATTCCTTTTAAAAGGCAATGTTAAAAAGAAACAGCCATCTCTTCAAAGACTACAAGATCATCCCACACAAGGTCATTTTTTTCCTCTGCCACAGCAACTCTAGCACATAGCTATGGTTGACTTATGTGACAGCACTTGTCACTATATGCAACTGCTCTAAACTATTTGCTTATTCTCTCTGTCCTCCAATTAGAAAGTAGACATGTGGGATACCTTTCACTACTACCTACACAAATTAAAATCAGAATATGACAGGAAATGAAAAACTGAATTAATTGGCTTCTAGGCACCAATCTGAATCTACTGAATAAGAATCCTGGAATTCAAGACACTCATTTATAATAGAAAACTTTCTAATTATAACCCGAATAGTACCTCCTCCATCCCCACTGCTATCCAGGACAATGTGATGCAATTGAGCCTTAAGATGGAAATTCTCTGCTTTTACTACTAAAGGCTCATTGGCTTTTTTCTGTGTGTGTGTGTGTGCGCATGCTGGAGGTTGAACCTAGAAGCAACTCCACCTCCAAGCTACACCCCCCAGTCCTATTTTCTTTTTTATTTGGAAATAAAAAGAAAAAAACCCGAAGTTACTAAGAGCCTTGCTTAGTTGCTGAGGCTGGCTTTGAACCTGCAATCCTACTGTATCAGCCTCTCAAGTCTGGAATTACAGCTGTTCACCACAAAGCCCAGCTCCACACTTTTTCTTTTGTGGTACTGGGGATTGAATCCAGAGGCATTCTACCTCAGAGCTACACCCCAGCCCCGTTTATATTTTATTTTGAAAGAGGATGTCACTAAGTTGCAGAGGATCTCACTAAGTTGATGAGGCTGGCCTCAAACCTATGATCTTCCTGACTCAGCATCCTAAGTATTGGTATTACGGGTATATGAAACGACACCTGGCTCCCATTGGTTATGTGTGGGGGGAGGGGTACTGGGGATTGAACCCAAGGGCAGTTTATCTCTGAGATATATCCCCATATCTATTTTTATCTATTATTTTGAAACAGGGTCTCCCTAAAGTTGCAGAGGACCTAAATTGCTGAGGTTAACTGTGAACCTGTGATCTTTTTGTCTCAGCGCTCAAATTCTAAGGGGCATCCACTTCAAGCATGTGCCACCATGCTCAACTCTCCCATTGGCTTCTGATTGGAGTATTTGACAATGAGAACAGTATAGATAAAAGAAGAATTTCTAATATTTACATATAGAAATACTTGACAGCATGGCAAAATAGCTGGTTTAACATCTTTAAATGACTTCCCATATATACCTATTTATGAGTATTCGCACTGTAAGTATGCTTAATTATTTGTTATGTAATAATTAAAATATTAGGGTAGTAAAAAATTACAAAAAGTTTCTTTTCTACATTTGTGCTTGGTATTATCCAATTTCCTACAATATTGTGTTCTGTGATCTTCTCTACTGTCTTTCAATCCCACCAAGACAATTCTATGGCTCAATTCTAGGCAGCAAACAAATTTATTTATCTCCCCATTCTAAAATTACTAACTTGCTCTTAATCTACATGCAGCCTCCAATCCTCTTTCCTTTCATTAACATCAAGCTTCTTGAATCAACTTTCCTCTGTCAACCCTCAACTCCAAGATGACTAACAGGGGTGTGGGTCCCTTGAACCAGAACTGCTCTCCCAGCAGTCACCAAGAAGCTGCTTCCCTCATGTCACTCATCCTACCTTCCCATCTGTTCTAACTTCTACTCCTCTTTTCAGATGACTTAGATTTTGCCTATCCTAGTGCAGCAGAAACCCAGACAGGTATGGGGTGAAGCTGGCTTCAACACTTAGTATATTTTTCTGAGCTGAAAGACTCAGGAACTGATCTGTTTTCCAAAGGCATGAGTAAACTAGGGCAGCCACTATTTTCATTCATCTTTAGATCCCTGAGCATGAATACTCTGGCACACTTCAGTTACTCAATAAGGGTTTGAAGCAGTGAGGGAAGAAAGGTAAGAGGCATAGAGAAAGGGGAAGAAAATACAGGAAATAGTTTTACTCATCCTTTCATCTCAAAGTACAAAGCAGAAATGCTAACCATAACAGAACCCCAGTCCCCAACTAATGCTTCATGAATTTAACTGAAAGCAAACATATTTTATGGGATTATGTTCTGTTTGACTCTTTAAACATTTAAATTTAAAATTCTGAGAAGCAATACATTTTCCTTTAAAGCTCTGATTTAAAAAATGCATCCTAGCCGAGCGTTGTGACACACACTTTGGCAGTTTGCGGACAGCCTCAGCTACTTAGTGAGGCCCTCCACAACTTAGTGAGACCCTGTCTCAAAATAAAGAATAAAAAACAGGGCAGGAGATGGAGCTCAGAAGTTGAATGCCTCTGGGTTCCATCCCCAGATCCTAAAAAAAAAAAAAAGCCTCCTAGCCGGGTATGGTAGTGCACACTTGTAATTCCAGTGCTTGGGAGGCTGAGACAGGAGGATCGCACAGGTTCAAAGCTAGCCTAAGCTACATAGTGAGGCTCTCAGCAACTTAGTGAGACCCTGTTTCCAAATAAAATATAAAAATAGGTCTGGGAGTATAGCCCGGAGGTAGAAAGCCTCTGGGTTCCACCCCCAGTACCACAAAAAAATAAAAAATAAAAATAAAAATAAAGTCATACTGATGCCAAATAAGTACAGCAAATTAAGTCTAGAAAATCATAAGTACTTTACCTTACTAATATCTTATATAAAACATTAATAAAATATATCCACTTTAGAAATTTTATAAAATACAAAGAAATATAATGAAGAAAACATCTCACTAACCAGAGATAAGCACTTTAATATTTCAGTATATTCCTATCCAATCACTTTAGACATGTATCAATAAATAAAATTATGTTTTTATCTTCATAAATTGGTATCATGCAGGACACATTTAATTCCTATTAATATATATACACAAATAACTCAATAGAATATGAAAGAATATAAGACTTCGATACAAAAGTAAAACTTCCAGCATTCACACACATATACTCTCATTCTTAATCCCACTCCTCAAAAATAGCCACTTTTATTATTTTTTTTTAAGTTTTTTTGGGGGGCGGTGCTAGAGATTGAATTCAGGGGCATTCTACCTCCTAGTTACACCTCCAGCCCTATTTTATTTTTATTTTGAAATAGGGTCTCACTAAGTTGATGAGATTCTCACTACCTGCTGAAGCTATTCTTTAACCTGTGATCCTCCTGTCTCAGCCTCCCAGATACTGGGATTACAGGCATGTACCACCTTACTTAGCTAAAAATAATCACTTTTAATACATTTGGCATTATGCCTTTTTTTTAGGAGGCACACCAATAACCATATACTACTGCGCACTATTCAAGTAAGAAATTGAGCTCCCCTATGTCCTTTCCTCTAAATTTTTACTTTTATTTTCATTTTTAGTTTTTCTATTGGTTGTTATACACACTAAAAGATACACTTAATCCTCTAAAAAGTTTAATCACAGACTTAAAACATAACTATCATTTGGCCTTACTTAATTCTGAAAGAAGAAAAATGTATGTACTTTTTGCTTTTATACTAATTCCCTTAGGAAAAAGTGCTGAAAAAGATGTATCATAATGAAGAAGAAATACATAAAGCAACTGTTAAACTTGAAATTTCTATAGTAAACTGAAAAATAAACTGCTACAAATGTGTATTTTAAAATTATAAAAGATGAAGCCTATGGAAAAGAGCAAAATATACAGGCCAAATAATGGAAACGGAATACTGATTAACCTCTCTTTAACACTCACATTCTCCACAAAAAACAAAATCTTAATGAAAACACTGATGTTTGAAGTTGCTGAGAGGACACTTAGAAAGTAACTTACACTGTAACTGATTCTAGTTAGCATGGATAATGCAGAACACATCAAGAGTACTTAAAAAATATCTCAGCAACTTAGTGAGACCCTGTTTCCAAATAAAATATAAAATAGGTCTGGGAGTATAGCGTGGAGGTAGAAAGCCTCTGGGTTCTACCCCCAGTACCACCAAAAAAGAAAAAAAGAGTTCTTAAAAAATAACAAAAACAAACCGGGCATGGTGGCACACGCTTGTAATCCCTCAGCTACTTAGTGAGACCCTGTTTCAAAATAAAGAATAAAAAAAAGGGCAGGGGGTGTAGCTCAGAGGTCAAATGCCCAAATGCCCCTGGTTTCCATCCCAGACCAATAAATAAATAAATAAATAAATAAATAAATAAATAAATAAAATTAAAATAATAATAATAATAATAATAATAACAACAACAAAAAACTGAAAAAGGGAAAGTATCCTGTTTACAAAGAAATGAATAAATGGGCCTAAATACTAAATATTAGTAAAGTTTATGTTAAATGTAACAATATAACAGATTCTTTAAAGAGCTGTGGTTTCTTAATTCTTTAGCATGTTCCACGGGCTGTGGTAAGAGCTAATCACATGTTATGATCTTTGACTCTAATAACCATATAAAACAGCATCATTATATTCATTTATATATGAGAAGCCTAGGGAATATCAAGAATTCTGCTCAGTCGCAAATAAGTGGCAAAGACCCAGCTTAAACCACTTACACCTCTTAACCACTATACTGAACAAAAATATATGTATACTTAAAATTCTAAGTAGATTCCAGGTTCATGACCAGCCTCAGCTACCTATTGAGGCCCTCTGCAACTTACTGAGACCCTTTTCCAAAGTAAAGAATAAAAAATGGGCCTAGGGGTATAGCTCAGAGGTAGAATGCCATTGGGCTCAATCTCTGGCAACACACACACACACACACACACACACACACACACACACACACACACATTCTAAGTAGATGAATTCGAAGTAAGAATAGATTCATAAAGAGTAAGTTAAGTGAAACTAGTCAGTTTTTCTAAGTCATGACATTACAGAGACATGGGCAAATCCCTAAGATATATTGCTATGTCATTATGATACCAGTCATATAAAGTGAGACAAAAAAAAAGAAAATGTTCATAGAGAACAAAGGACAGAAGTCTCATTCCTTTAATTATTCTTCCTACTCCTACCAAATGTCTTCAATCCCAATCTCTTTCATAATAGGTAACAACTACTTATAGATTAGGATCTATTTTTCTGGTTCATAAAAACTTGAGGATGAGCTAGGCATGGTGGTACACTCCTGTAATCCCAGTACTTAGAAGGCTAAGACAGTAAAACTGCAGGTTCGAGAACAGTCTCAGCAACTTAGCAAGGCCTTGTTTCAGAATAAAAAATAAAAAAGAGGCTAGATGTATAGCTCAGAGATAGAATGCCCCGAGTTCAATTCCCAGTACCACAAAAATAATGTTTTTAAATTAAAAACTTAAGAAAAACATTGGTTCGATATTGGCACATCACACTTGATAATGGTTATTTCTAAAAAATAAAATGGTATTATATAATATTATATTATACTCTATATACTCACTGTTGAAACTTTTTACAAGGACAATTCACATATTACTTAGATAATACAAATTTTCTTTTTTTTTATTTTCTTTTTTGCGGGTCTGGGATGGAACCCAGGGGCATTTGACCTCCCAGCTAAACCCCCTGCCCTATTTTTTATTCTTTATTTTGAAACCGGGTCTCACTGAGTTGCAGAGGGCCTCATTAAGTAGCCGAGGCTGTCCACGAACCGCGGTCCTCCAGTCTCAGCCTCACGAATAATGGGATTACAAGCATGTGCCACCATGCCCGGCTACAAATTTTCTTAATCATAATGATGTTCAAAGAACACAGACTAAAAGCTAAGTATAGCTTCAACTGGGAGCAAAAAGTAAGATATATTCAAGTACATAACAATTAAGAAGTTTTACATGACAAAAATATACTATAAAGTTAAAAGGTATAATCAACTAGGAAAAATATTTGGAACAACAAAAAAGATTAAGACTTTGCCATTTGGGCTCCCAACATGATTTGTTTACTTCTTTAAAGCCAGTAAGGGAGTTTTATGTAACATAATGACAGATAAGACATCTCATCACCTACATCTTATTCTATTAATTAGAATTTAGAGGGTCTACTTACAAAGAGTCATAAAGGTGTGAACACCACAGCAGAGAGGTGATGGGGCCATCTTACAGTCCATCACATTTGCTGACATGGTCAAACAAGATATTTTCTATCTCTCATACTCCATTAACCCAGATTCCCTACTCTCTGTTTTAACCCAAATCTTATCAGGGTAAAACTGGGAAAAGTGGCTGTGGCCTTCAATTCCACTGATGGCGTCACTGTGGAGTAACAGACTGTGGAACAGGTAAATTGTCACACAATCACATGGTGCCTTCATGCATTGGCCACATCTGCAGTATTGCATTCACTTCTGTGTATCACGTGTCAGGAGAAACACTGACAAACTAAGATGTTTCCACAGTAGAATATCAATATTATTTATGAGAGGGCTAGAAATCATGTCACACAATAAACAAGTCAAAGAATGAGAACATTTTGCTTAAAAAAGACATGAGGATGCCGGGCATGATGGCACATGATTGTAATCCCAGTGCTTGGGAGGCTAAGACAGGAGGATCGCGCAGATTGGAGGTCAGCCTCAGCTGGCTTAAGAGACCCTGTTTCTTGGAGTATAGCCCAAAGGTAGAAGGCCCCTGGGTTCCGTCCCCAGTACCACCAAAAAAAAAAAAAAAAAAAAAAAAAAGACATGAGGAAGCAGGGTGTAGTGGCACAAACCTGTAATCCCAGTGCTTGGGAAGCTGAGACAGGAGGATCACAGGTCTGAAGCCAGCCTCAAAAATTTAGTGAGGCCCTTAGCAACTTAGTAAGACCCTGTTTCCAAACAAAAAATACAAGGGTGGGAGTGTAGCTAGGAGATAGAATGCATCAACAAAAATAAAATAAAATAAAAAAAGTTGAAATAACTGAAGGCCAAATAGAAAACAAAACTTGTACTATATTGTTCAGAAGGGCAAAGAACAATAGTTGCTAAACTATAAAATGTTATACTTTATGAGATTTAAGTTACCCACAAAATCTTAATGATCCATTAGAAACAAGGTAGAAAATATTCTTCTTATAGGTTTGGAATAGGTTTCATAAAGCCAGAAATACTTTATAATTCCAAATATAAAGCAAGTATTATCTGTGAAATACAACTTCTAAAACTACTGTTTTCTTTCCTCACATATTCATTAGATACTGATTAGGAAACTGTATGTTCAGAGCCCTGATGGATCTTATATGGGAAAAGAAAAAACAGTATCCAGACACACCGATTCTGCTCTCAGAATTGACAATGGAAAGCAGAAATAATAAACATATATAATAACAAGTCAACAGAAAGCCATGGAAAGGTCAATATAATAAACTGCTGCAATAGTACAGATCAGAGAACTCATCCTAACTGTACAGCTGCAAACTGGGAAAATATTGAGGTGACAGTAGAATGAGGCTTTGAAGGACACAGGAGATTTTCACTGACAAAGATGGGAGGAGAGAAAGACCAGGCATAAGCTGAAACAAAACAAATACAGTATTAGTGCACAGTAAACACATCAGAAGGTAATTATGGAATGTTAACAGATAATTAAAGCAAGTTTTTCTACATCAAAGGACATAGAAACAAATTATGGTATAATAGTTAATCCAAGAGATAATGTACGACCCAGTGGTGCAGCTTCTCTGCATTCCCCACGAGGATGTGGAGCAGTGAATGACATCAGTCTCAAATATTGTGTGAGGATTCCATCAGATGAAGGATACTCCCCCTTTTCCATTTTCAGGGTTTTAAACCTTCCTGCCCTACCTGGTACTAATGAAGTATAATTTTAAAGAACGCCAATACATTTCTGAGTGTCAAGAAAGAAAGAAAATATTAGTGTCAAAGACTGGCAATTAGGAAATCTCAGATAGTAGTCCTGACTCTATCCTCTCTTGAAATTGACCTTAATATTTCTTTTTTTTTTCTTTTTTTCTTTTTTCTTTTGCAGTACTAGGATTAGAACCCAGGGCCATTCTACCTCTGAGCTACACATGCAGCCCTAATTTTTATTCTTTATTTTGAAACAGGATCTCACTGAGTTGCAAAGGGCCTCTAGTTGAGGCTGTCCACAAACTGCAATCCTCCCATCTCAGCCTCCCAAATACTGGGATTACAAGCGTGCGCCACCATGCCCAGTTTGACCTTATTTTTTAATAGGACCACCTAAAATAAATGGGTATAACACCAGGCAATTGTCAAAGCCTCCTCTAGCTAGGAAGTTGATGAATGCATTTGGAAACAAAGATTCAGTTGTGCTTCTGGGAGAGCAAATTGGAACACAGGCTGGCAGGCTGACTCAAATTGTTAATTTCATTCTCATAATTCGAACTCTTCATAAACTTTATGAGTTGTATTTCTACTCCTCACTTATTATAAGCATTAGATAACAAATAACACTATTTCAATTATAAAACATCAGCAAAATTTCATATCTGTACCACACAATAAAACATATACCTAGCAGAGTTTCATTAGTTGCAGTAAGAGTAACTTGTGTCGGACTAACCCTTCTATTTAAAGTTTTAAACTCTGCATAAAATATAAAAACAATGGCTTGAACTAGTGGAAAACAGCACAAGCAGTCAAGAACTGCAGAGAAGATGGTCCCTGAACAAGGAGAGCTATACTGACTGAGACTTGTACTTATAATGGCTTTCTGCTTGAGGGGCTCTCCAATTCCTTAGAATTTCAGTGGAAAGTCTAGAAATCAAAAAAGACCATAGTCTTACTAGCTTGATGATCAGATGAAGTTCAGAGCTGCCAAAATGGCTGGAAAGTGAGTGAGTGAGAGAGAGAGAGAGAGAGAGAGAGAGAGAGAGAGAGAGAGAGACAGTCTACAAAAGAGAGAGAGATTCTACAAGAGAGAGAGATTCAGAGATAGAACCCTAATACATACATATTAACTCTGCGCAGTCTTTGCTAAACCCTGTACTATGCATGCATAGAAAAGATTCCAAGGAGCCTGAAAAAGAAGGCAAAAAGTGGAGAAAGGCAGATATTTCAGCTGTTCATCACAACAGCCGAAATAAAGTGTGAATTTTCAAAAGATTCAAGGTATATACCAGCTAGATCAAAAACCAAGTCTTTGTAGGAAAACAACAGATCCAGGGTCTATAAAATATATCATCACAATTATTGTTTATGGAATAAAAAGAGAAAAATGTAATCATAGACAAAGAAAAAAGCATAATAGAGAACAACTCCAAGTAGCTATTATAAAAATACTCAAAGACTTAACAATAGTCATAATAAATGAAGAGATGGAGACTCTTCAGAGAATCAGAACCTATATAAAACCAAATGGAAAAACTCACTGTATGGATTAACAGTCAAGAGATGGTAGAATTTAACACATCAAAAATCACCCCCAAGCTGGGTGTGGTGGTGCACGCTTATAATCCCCGCGCTTGGAAAGCAGAGACAGGAGGATCCCGCAGGTTCGAAGCCAGCCGCGCTGGCGTAAGACACCCTGTTTCCAAAAATAAAATAGGTCTAGGAGTGTAGCCCAGAGGTAGAAGGGCTTCCAGGAACTCCAGTACCACCACACACACAAAAAAATCACCCCCAGCTGGATGTGGTGGCGCATGCTGTAATCCCTGCACTTGGGAGGCTGAGACAGGAGGATCGTACAGGTACAAAGCCAGCCTCAGCTACTTAGTGAGGCTCTCGGCAACTTTGTGAGACCCTGTTTCCAAATAAAATATAAAATAGGTCTGAGAGCATAGCCCAGAGGTAGAAAGCCTCTGGGTTCCACCCCAGTACTACAAAAAAAAAAAAAAGAAAGAAAAATCACCCCCCAAAAATGAAGAGTCTTAGTGACCTATGGAACATGTATCAAGTTAATCTATAGAGGTACAACAGGAATTCTAGAAGCAGAGAGAACATAGCAAAAACTTCTGAAGAGAGAAAGGCCCAACTTGGGAAGTAGGGTAAAAAACATGAAATTGATCAAAAATGTTCAGCAAATTCAAAAGGAGATAAACACAAAGAAAACAACAACTAGACACATCAGAGTAAAACTGCTGAAAATCAAAGGTAGGAAAATATTTAAAACATTCAGAGAGCGCATGCTTGTAGTCTCAGTTCCTGGGAGGCTGAGGCAAGAGG
The DNA here is from genome assembly GCF_963383645.1 of Muscardinus avellanarius. Taxonomy (NCBI): domain Eukaryota; kingdom Metazoa; phylum Chordata; class Mammalia; order Rodentia; family Gliridae; genus Muscardinus; species Muscardinus avellanarius. The sequence continues at coordinate 59,640,920 of NC_137793.1, read as the reverse complement.
ATCACAGGTTTGATGGTAGCCTCAGCAACTTAGCAAAACCCTATTTCCAAATTAAAAAATTGGGCTGAGGGTGTATCTTGAAGGTAGAATGCCTCTGAGTTCAATCCCCAGTACCACATGCACAAAAAAAGAAAATCCAGAGAACAACAGAACTAAAATAACAGCTGTCTTCTCAGACAGTGAAGCAACATCTTTAAAGTGATAAAGAATCCTCCAAAACTGAGATTTTAAGGTTTTTTTTCTTTTTCTTTTTTCTTTTTTTTTTTTTGGGGGGGGTGGTACTGGGGTTCCTGGAAACGCTTCTACCTCCGGTCTACACTCCCAGACCTATTTTTATATTTTTATTTGGAAACAGGGTCTCTTAAGCCAGCAAGGCTGGCTTCAAACCTGCGCGATCCTCCTATCTCTGCCTCCCAAACGAGGGGATTACAAGCGTGCGCCACCACACCCAGCCATTTTAAGGTTTTTTAAAAAATGAATGTATTGGTCAGCAACAGACATGCTCTAAGACAAATGCTATGCAAAGTTTTTCAGGCAGAGACCTGCTTCAAGATAAAAAAAAACAACCACTTATTTTTTTTTTAAGGGCTAGGGGTATAGCTCAGAGGTAGACTGCCCCTGGAGTTAAAGTCAATGTAGAGTCCCAAAAGGAAAAAAAAAATACATACAAGCATGGTAGTGCATGCTTATAATCCCAGCTATTTGGGAGGTTGAGGCAGAAGGATCACAAATTCAAGGCCAACCTTGATAATTTAGTGAGACTCTGACTCAAAAACAAAATAAAAAATGTAAAAAGAGTTGGAGAACCGCTCAGTTCTTGGCATTAGAGAATCCCTGAGTTCAACCCCCAGTACTGCAAAATAAAACTTAAAAAGGGCTGGAGATGTGGCTCAGCTGTAGAACACTTTGCTGGCACATACAACGCCCTGTTTTCAATCCCTAGCATCATAAAAAGAACTGAAAACATTATGACCAAATGTGATTTATTCCAGCAATGAAATGCAATTTACCATAATATTAACAGAATAAAAAAGAAAAAAAAAAACAGCTGGGCGTGGTGGCGCACACTTATAATCCCCACCCTTGGGAGGCTGAGACAGGAGGATCACACGGGTTCAAAGCCAGCCTCAGCTACTTAGTGAGGATCTCAGCAACTTAGTGAGACCCTGTTTCTAATAAAATATAAAAAAGGTGTGGGAGTATAGCCCGGAGGTAGAAAGCCTCTGGGTTCCACCCCCAGTACCACCAAAAAAAAAAAAAGAAAAAGAAAAAGAAAAGAACTTTTTCAGACTGATAAAAGGGAAGAGCAGTAGCTAATGGAATACTTAGGGGGTATGAAAGATGTTTTCCCAGTGTGATGAAAAAAAGGTAAAATGCTCACTCTTACCACTTACATTGGATATTGAGATATTGTACTGGGGAGGCCCTACCCAGTGAAATATGGCCAGAAAAAAATTTAATGCATGAAGATTAGAAAGGAAGACACAGAGCTGGATGTCGTGGCACACACTTGTAATCCCAGCATTTGGGAGGCTGAAACAGGAGGACTGTGATTCGAGGACAGCCTCAGCTACTTACTGAGGCCCTTTTTCAAAATAAAGAATAAAAAATAGGGCTGGCGGGTATAATTCCCCTGGGTTCCATCCCTAGTACTGCAAAAGAAAAAGAAAAAGAGAAAGAAAAAGAAAAAGAAAAAAAGAAAAAGAAAAAGAAAAAGAGAAAAAGAAAAAGAAAAAGAAAAAGAAAAAGAAAAGGAAAAAGAAAAAGAAAGAAAGAAAGAAAGAACGAACACTACAGAGCTGTGGCTCTTCACAAAATGACTTGACCATCTAGGTAGAAAATTCTGGGGGTATAGTTCCATGGTAGAGTGTTTGCATACCAAGCAAAAGGCCCAGGTTAGATCCCCAGAGCACAGAAAAAAAAAAAAAGGAGAAGGAGGAGGAGGAGAAAAATTAATGGGGTTGCAAGTTACAAAATCAATACAAAACACTAAATTACTAATTAGAAAGCGCTAAGTTTGTATAGTGAGAGCAACTTTATTTTTTATTTTTATTTATTTATTTATTTATTTTTGGTGGTACTGGGGTTCCTGGAAACCCTTCTGCCTTCGGGCTACACTCCCAGGCCTATTTTATATTTTTTATTTGGAAACAGAATCTCTTAAGCCAGCAAGGCTGGCATCGAACCAGCAAGATCCTCCTGTCTCTGCCTCCCAAGCACAGGGATCACAAGCATGTGCCACCACGCCTGGCTCGCAACTTTATAATTCTATAAATAACTCTAGAATATATGTAAAAGCTTTCCATCTGTTGGTTTATTCCATTTGGTTCTCTTGGTTTAATTTTTCAGAATATACAGAAATTCTAAGAAAAACAAATTCCACATTATTATAAATACATTAGTTAAATCTCAGAATTCCAATGCCACTAGGAAATACATTTAATTTTCCTATGTTCATTCTTTTATAAGCTCTACATTCAGAATTAGTTTCTTTAATCCACCTTGTGATTTACCCTGTCACTACCACTACCACTTTGTTGCTAAGGTGTATTTTGCACAGAAAAATTAAGCTATCTTTTGAGATAATTTACAGACATAAAACTTTTAGCTTAGAACTGTCAAATACTCTACTTGATTTAATAAACCATTTCCAAGAATAAAGACAAATATTCAGCTGGGCATGGTGCCTCACAATTGTAATTGCAGTACTTGGGAGGCTGAGACAGGAGGACCATAGATTTGAGGTTAACCTCAGCAAGTAGTGAGACTCTATCAATTTAGTGAGACCCTGTTTCAAAGAAAAAATAAAACAGAACTGGGGTATATCTCAGAGGTAGAATGTCCCTGAGTTCAATCCCCAGTAACACCAAAAACAAAAATTAATAATTAAAATAAGAAAAATATCCAAAAGACAAAGTTTATGGATATTTCTGAATTAGAAATTCTAAGTACAAGGTAAATTATGAGTAAAAAGTAATCTGAAAATACAAACTGCTTATACACACTCAGAATACAAGATGAAAGCTTAATCTGTCAGATATTATTACAAGTATAAGCAGTGTTCTCATCATGCAAAGTTTTTCCTGTAGTAAGCCACCTCTTAAATCTGCAGTAGTTTCAAACTAGTCACATCATAAACTGACGATAATATATTAGATTGTAATTTGTTATCAAGGAACTGACTTTCCACATTTATAAGAGACTAAGTTTTTATGCTATGGTTTGGGTGTGGGATGAGTGACTCTCAAGTGTCCACTATGATGAGGCTTGGTCAGCAGGGTGGCACTCGGAGAATACGTTAAAGCTTTTGGGGACAGCAACTAGTGGGAGATCTCTGGGCCACTGGAGGCATGCAAGGAAGGTAGTTATCACAAGAGCACTATTATGAAAAGAAAGCCAGGCCCCTCCCATCCTCTCTCTGCTCCTGACTCCAGGTACAATGCTTGCCTCCCCTCCATTGCAATCTGCCATCAGCCATGGTGCCTTCACCAGAACTGAGCCAACTCGAGTGCCAGGCTCTTGAATCCCTAAACTATGAGCTAAGTAAATCTCTTTGTTGTTAAGTAGCTTATTTCAGACATTTCATTATGGTACTAAAAAGCTGACCAATACACTTAGGTTTCTAAGAAGCAGCATTTAAGTCAATAAAATTTATAAATTACAATAAGCCCAATTATTATTATTGTAATTTACCTAATTCTATCATAAAGAATTTTAAGCTAGCTAAATTTCCTACTTCATTAATAAACTAAGGTTCTTCACAGCAAAACTGATCACTAGCTATCACAGAACAACTTAAAAGAAACTAAGACAACAAAACTTTTGACATCTAGTTTAGGGATTTAACAGCCCCCAAAACATATCTATAGGCTAATCTTTGAACAAGATAATTTAATAGGTAATTAATATAGCAGATGCCTCTCTACACTAACTAAAAGCAGCCAAGCTGTAAGGTCTTCTCCTAAGTCTACCAAGCAAGAAAATGCAGACAACTTTATTCCATGTTTGCTACATGATGTTGTTTATTGTCATTTTTGACACCAACAATACTACATACATATGTTATTAATGCTTAATTATTAGCATTAATATTAAACATTAATTAGTGCATACCATTTTTCAACTAGTACAGAAAAAAATTGTTTCATTATTAATATATCACTAAAGCCAAGTTTAGGAAAGTATTTATCCTACCTATCAATATTTGCATTCCTTTTTTCCCTTTTGAAGGAAGTTACTTACTAAAAAGCAATTTAATCACATTAAAAATACAAATAAAATCAGATTATACAGAAAAGAGCTAACAAAAACTGATTCAGAAATACAGGCTTGAGCTGGGCATGGTGGCACATACTTGTAATCCCATTACTAGGGAGGCTGAGACAGGAGGATAGCAGGTTGGAGGCCATTAATCAACCTCTGCCTTCTTCCTCTCCTATCCTTCCATTCTAGCTTTGCTTGACACTGGAGTCCCTCTGATATTCCTAATACTCCCTAGTTTGGGCATATTAGAGAAAACATGTCTCTTCTCTTTCTGTGCTTGGCTGATATCACTTAACATAATGTTCTCCAGGTCTTTCCATCTTCTTGCGAATGACCTGATTTTGTTCTTCTTTATAGCTGAGGAGAATTCTATTGTGTGTATTTCCCATAATTTTCAAATCCATCATCTGTTGATGGAGATCTAGGTTGGTTCCATATTTTGGCTATTACAAATTGTTCTGCTATGAACATGGGTATGCATATGTTACTGTAGATCTCTAATTTCAGCCCCTCTGGAAAAAATACCTGACTTCAAATTATACTATATAGCAATAGTAGTAAAAACAGCATGGTATTGGCACAACATCAGGCATACTGACCAGGGAACAGAATAAAAGATACAGAAACAAACCCACATACCTATAGTCAATTGATCTTTGACAAAAGAGCCAAACTCATACACTGGAGAAGACAGCCTTTTTAACAAACGGTGCTAGGAGAACTGGCTATCCATTTGTAGAAAGATGGAACTACATCATTACCTCTCTCCGTACACAGGAATCACCTCAAGATGGATCAAAGGCTTGGAAATTAGACCAGAGACTGTCAAGTTATTAGAAGAGGGCATAGGCTCAACACGCCAACATATAGGTACAGGCAGTAACTTTCTCAACAAGACCTCCAAAGCCAGTATTCAGGAGAGCTAAATAAATCCAATCCGCCTTAAACTGTTGGAGAAATCTTCCCCCAAAAAAGACTGCTCCTGCTCCACATGCTCAGGAATTCTGGACAACATAAATATGTAAGGAAAATGCTCGGGAGGAGGGCCAAGATGGCAGCAACGGCAGTGGCCAGTATCGGGGAGAGGCAGGTAGATTCATTCTAATCTACCCTGAACTTTTGAGAAAATCTCCCCGAAAGTAGACTGCACCTGCTGCACATGCTCAGGAACTCTGGACAACATACTATGTAAGAAAAATGTTCAGGACACATCAGATGGAGCCCCACATAGTCGGGTCAGCCGGCACCACACGTCCCGGGGCCAAGGGTGCTCCTGCTGCCGCCACACTCCTATGTGCAGCACTGGGGTTGGGTGCGCTCCGGAGCAGCAGAACCTGCTCTCCATGGTGAAGCTGCTGGCCTCCGCTCTTGGCAGGGAGATAAAACACATTGCTACTAAGTACATGGGCCCCCAACTCCTGCAAAAGACACGTACTGTTTTCTTTTATTAAAAAATATTGAAGAAGGAGGAAGATGGTGGCGGCTCTGAGAAACCCTGGACAACAGATTTTGATTTAATAGATGATTGGGACAACACACAGAAACATTTCCAGTCATGACTTCCTATCTGAAATATAGGAGAAAGAGTGGAAAGTGGCGGAATTAGAGGCAAGACTGCAGCACGGTGCCCACCACTGCAAGAAAAGTGATTTTTGGAGGGATATCCCAGAAGAGACCAGAAATCAGACTGCTCCTGCCACATATGCACAGAAATACTTAACAACATACACTAGGAGAGACCAAGAAGGCTATGGTGGCCAGTATTCAGGAAAGGCAACCAAATACAGGAAAGGCAACCAAATTTGGTTGGACAGATCCAACCAAATACACCTTGAATTTTTGAAGAAATCTCTCCAAAAGTAGACTGTTCCTGCCCCACATGCTCAGGAACTCTGAACAACATACTATGTAAAAAAAAGTTTTGCGGAGACGGATCAAGATGGTGGTAGTGGCAGCAGCCAGTATTCGGGAGAGGCAGACAGATCCAATCCTATCCACCTTGAAATTTTGAAAGTATCTCCCCAAAGGTAGACTGTTCTTGCCACACATGTGCAGTAATTCTGGACAACACACTAAGTAAGAAAAATATCCGGGGCAAGCCGGAGGAATCCACGCCCATACTGCTGGGCCGATTCACTGCACTGGGTGTCCAAGGAAACCTCAGCTAATGGCTGCTACGCTCCTCTGTGCTGCACTGGGAGTCAGGGTGTGCTTGAAGCAGCAGATCCTGTTCTTCATGGTGAGGCTGTGAGCCTCCGCTTTCAGTGGGGAGATAAAATCCATTGCTGCTAGGGAATTGGGCTCTTAGCTTCTGCAAATGACACGTGCTGTTTTCTCCTACTAACATATATATATATATATATATATGGAGGGAAAAATGGGAACCTCTGTAAACGTCACGCCCACAGTGACAGGAACCAGATCCTGCCAAGCAGTGAGGCCGGGTCTGGAGCCAACAGGCCAGGCCCAGAGCCTGCTGCAGGGCAAGGCCAGGTCTGGAGCCAGCGAGGCCGGGCCCAGAGCCTATTGCACAGCAGGCCTGGAACTGGGGCCTGCTTCACAGCAAAGGGCCAGCGGGTTTCAACTGTGTGGCCAGGAAGCAATAGAAGCTGCCCCTTCCTCACCTAATCTCTCAGCATATTTCCAGATCCAAGTGACCTCTACATAAAATAAAATTGGTTGTGAATGGATCATCCTGTCAAAGTTACTCACCTTCTGGTTTTCACTAAGTGGGAATAAGTGTGGAGAAATAGAAGCTCTAATATATTGTTGGTGGGATTGCAAGTTGGTACAACCACTTTGGAGAACAATATAGAAGATCCTCAGAAGAAGGAAAACAAACTTAGCATATGATCCAGCAATACCACCTCTGGGTATCTACCCAAAACAGTGAAAACCAAAATACCAAACTAATGCATGAACAACCATGTTCATAGCTACACAGTTCACCATTGCCAAACTGTGGAACCAGCCAAGATGTCCTTCAATGAATGAATGGATTTCAAAACTATGGGATATGTACACAATGGAATTTTGCCCAGCCAAAAGGGAGAACAAAATTATGGCATTTACATGAAATGTCACACACACAAAAATAAGAAATCAGATGCTTTTCTTAATGTGCAAAATATTAGGGAGAAATGGGTAACAGGAGGAACTCTAGATGAAGAAGGGACCCTAGAGAGGAGCAATTAAGGTGACATATCTGAGGGGATAAGAGGGAGAATAAGGGAAACTCTTTAAAGCACATGATGTACTTAAACATATCAAAGTCGATCAGGAAGCCAAGCATGGGTAGGAGGGAGGTGGAGGGAAGGGGTTAGAGATTGGGTAGGGGCTGATTGGGTGATATGTGCCTGTGTATCTCCACAAGTTTTTTATCCCATTGAAATGTATGACCACGCCGGGCGTGGTGGCGCACGCTTGTAATCCCCGCGCTTGGGAGGCGGAGACAGGAGGATCGCGCAGGTTCGAAGCCAGCCGTGCTGGCGTAAGAGACCCTGTTTCAAAAATATAAAATAGGTCTGGGAGTGTAGCCCGGAGGAAGGAGGGCTTCCAGGAACCCCAGTACCACCAAAAAAAAAAAAAAAAAAAGAAATGTATGACCACAATGCACCAATAAAAAAATTATTTAAAAAAAAAAAAAGAACTACAAGCAAGAGTTAAGGAAACTGCCCAGAATAAAAATTTCTTTTTCTAAAATAAGACATGTAAAAAATACAATTTGCAAAATAGATTTATTTAGAAGCTCAAAATATAATACATCTGGGTATTATATTCTGTATATATGTAATCTCAATACTTGGGAGACAGAGACAGGAAGATCACAGCTTCAAAGCCAGTCTCAGAAACTTAGTGAAGTTATCAGCAACTAAGTGAGACCCTATTTCCAAATTAAAAATTAGGTCTGGGGGTATAGCTCAGAGATAGAATGCCCCTGGGTTCAATACCCAGAATCACCAGAAAAAAGAAAGGAAACGAAAATAAAACATACAAAGGAAGAAGTAACCAAAGAGCTATGGAAGATTTTCTAGAACAGAAGACAGACCTAGTCCTTCATATTCAAAGGGCCCACCCAATTTTACCAGGATGAATTTTTTAAAAAAGGACTATAACTTATCCTTAAATTTCATATTTTCCAGGCATGGTGGCACATGCTTGTAATCCCAGCATTCGGGAGGCTGAGACTAGAGGTAAAGAACTCTATAATTTTTTATAATTTATAAAGTAGCAAGTTTAAAGGTAATGTCTAAAAATTTTCTGAAGTTGATGGTTCAACAGCTTGAAGTTTAACTATAAAGTTAAACAAAACATAAAGGGGGGGGTGGTGAGATAAAAGTTCTCCATTTTTCACAATGGCAAAACATTACATTATATAAGAATGTTTAGCCACACATAAAGCTTAGTATATTGTATACACAGAATAATGATCAGCAGAAGAGCTAAAAATAGAAAAAGTATAAAATAATTGCTTCTAAGGTCAGAAACTAGTTGGAAGAGGCAGAGGGTAGAAGGGTCTTTTCTTTTTATACCTTTGAGTACTATTCAAATTCTCATGTTTATATGATTGCTAGTTTTCAAAATAAACACACACATATACACACCCAATCAGAATCCCCCTTCCACTAATAAATTACTAATTTTCTCTATATTTCATGCAGTATGGTATATCAGATAAGATGCAATTAATTAAACAGATTCAAGAACTATCCTTAAACTTATGATAAATATGTGAAAATACCAATAGCTTACATTTGTGTTAGAATCTTCAAAATACATTCATATCCATTGTCTCTTCTAATTCTCATAGCATTTTTGAGATTAGTAAAGTAAAACTTTAAAATGTTTAAACTATTTGCCATCCACCAGAAACACAAAGTAGAAAAAAATACACTCAATCTTACAAATAAAAACACTATCTTCATTAAAAACTGAAATCTGAAAACTTTCCAAATTTATGAGAATATATGAAAGACAACCTTACTACAAACGGTCATCCACTCTAGAAAATGGTTTGGCAGTTTTTATAAAGTTAAACACATACTTCTGATAAGCTGAACATACACTTACCATATGACACAGAAATATCATTCCTAGGTTATTATCCAAGACAAAAACTGATCATACACAGACATGCACTCAAAATGTTCACAGAAATTTTATTCATAGTAACCAAAAATTAAGCCAGGCATGGTAGTGTAACCCTGTAATCCCAGTACTTGGGAGACTGAGACAGGAGGAACACAGGTTCAAGAACAACCTCAGCAAACAGTGACTCTCAGTAACCTAGCAAGACCTTATTCACAATAAAAATAAAACAGGGCTGGAGGTATAAAATGCCCCTAAATTCAGAGGTAGAATACTAAATTCAATCCCCAGCACCACAAAAACTAAAAAAGCCAAAAGTAAAAATAACCAAAAGTAAAAATAACCAAAAGGTCCATCAACTATTAAACATGGTAAACAATAACCAAATCGTTATATATCCAGACCTCAAAATACTATCCAACAATTAAAAAAAGAACAAGCTAATGATATACACAATATGGATGACTCTTAAAAGCAGTATATGAAAACGGGGCATGGTGGTGCTCACTTGTAATCCCAGCACTTGGGAGGCTGAGAGAAGAGGATCAGAGGTTCACAGCCTGTTATTTAGTAAGGGCCAACACAACTTAGTGAGCTCTCTTTCAAAATAAAGAACAAAAATAGGGCTGGGGGTGTAGTTCAAAGGTAGAATGCCTCTGGATTCAATCCCCAGTACCGAAAAGAAGAAAAAAGTATGTGAAAAAAAGGCATAAAAGACTATGGATTGCATTATTGTATTTAGCAAAATTCTAGAAACAAAAATTATAGTAACATAAAGCAGATTAATGGTGCCAGGGATGAAGGATGAAGACTGGACTTCAAAAGGAAAAAGAAACTTTTCGGGGTGATGGAAATATTCATGTAGTTAGTCCCTTATATCACTATAAACATTTGGCAAAACTCATCAAAACATAACTTTAAAGTATTTAATTTTACTATATGTAAATTACAACTCAATAAGGCGATTTAAAAGCTCAATAATGCATAATCACATTTAACTACTGACGATGGTTTTTGCACAGTTATAATACTTCAGATCTTCAAAGAATATGAAGAACAATAAATTTAAGTGATAACTTTTAAACAGAAAATAGATATATACGAACTAAAAAGTCCTAAAACTGAAAGAGTCCTCATCTAACTCATCTAAACCCTAGATTTCTAATAAACACCTTGTATCACAGATAACACATTAGGTATTAAATCAAAGAGTTTTTAAGTAAGAGTGTACAGAAAATACTAAAAAGAGATAATGAAAGGTAAAAACATAAAATTAAACATAAAAACACATACAAAAGTACTCTTCTCCTTATTTGGTCTTTCACTTGAGGACTTTACTTACCTTACTTATGGACTGTTCAGCCCATGAACTGGAAGTGAACCCTCCCCTACTTTTCTCTGCCATCATCCAAACTAGCTTATCAATGCTTTTATTTATATACTTACATGTCATTAAATGCATACAAAAAAGAGCTTTTCTAGATATTCAATGACTCTAAAGATATTTCTCTGGATGGTAGAATATGTGGACACCACAGAAAAATGCAGCACAAACATGCAAGCACAAAACATACCAGAAAGTCAACTCTAGCTTCGTAAATAGACTATAACTAAATAAAAATCAAGAATTACAAAGGTCCCTAAATAGCATGCAAAATTCCTACATACCTGTTACTTATCATTTCACTTACTAGACATAGTATTTCACAGTTTACTTTGGTAGCTTCAAGAAAAATATCAACTTCCAAGACATCATTTGCTGCTCAGCAGTCTCCCCAACCACATCAACCACATCTTTCAGTTTTGTTAAGCACTTACCCCTCTTCTGAACCCAACCTTCTTTCACAATGGTCACATCGCTCATGATGGCTCCCCTCTGAGCCCCAACGTGGAGAAACAGTTCTTGTGACACCAAAGTTAGGGTATGGATTTGCTGGTGCTGCTGCTGCTGCTGCTGCTGCTGCTGCTGCTGCTGCTGCTGCTGCTGCTGCTGCTGCTGCTGCTGCTGCTACCACCCTTCCCACTCTCTAGTGGTGGCTCAGCCTGAAAGGAAATATTGAAGAAAGGATTTTTTCCCCATTCTTGCAACTCATACCAAAGTAACAAACAATTATTTTTTTGTAAATGTCTTCAACTTGCCTGACTTCACATAAAAGTCTAGCTCTTCAAACTAGAGAGCTTCTTTACTAAATAGTTCTATAATGAATGCACTTCCCTGGTCTTGCGAGAAACTTCAAATGATAATGAAACTGTTAAACCCAAGAGGTTGCAATATACTTTGCCTTAAGAAAACCACTGTTGTACCTATACACATACACAGAAAATTTGTTTGAGGTGAATAAGGGAGAGAATGAAAGTTATGTGGCCTAAATCTCTGTAAATTCCAAAACAGTTATGGCAAAGCAATTATGACATTTTTAATTGCTCTACTTTATGTAAATAACAATTGACCAAGAAACCAACATTCATGTATTATTACTCTGCCCCAGTCGAAGATATATTTTACGTATATTACAATTAGTGCATAACATAATTACAATTAGTACATAACATAATTTGTTAAAGTAGGAGAACATGAAACAAAGATAATATGAAAATAGATGTGCTAATAAGCACAGTTACTGCTGCTTACATCTATATTATTCTCTGGCAAGCTTCACAACTTTGTTAGAGAACTGTTAACTCCATTTCACAGATGTTCAAACTAAGCCTCATGGAGATGAAGCAGCTTGCCAGATTTCAACACAGCTAGTAGGCAATGGAGCCAGTATCTGAACCAGATACTGATTCCAGAGCCTATACCCTTCATTCCAAAACGACATAGCCTTAAGATGAATGCAAATCAGAAAAACAGACTGATCTCAGTATTTATAAGTATTCATAAATGTATTTGTGGCAGCGGAGGGGGGGGTGTTACTGGGGATGGAATCCAGGGACATTCTACCTCTGAGCTAGACCCCTAGCCCAATTTTGTTCTTTATTTTGAAAGGGTCTCACTAAATTATGGAAAGCCCCACTATTGATGAGACTGGCCGTAAACTTACAATCCTCCTGTCTCAGCCTCTCAAGTACTGGGATTACAAGAGTACGCCACCATGCCTGGCCATAAATTTGTAAAAAATTTTTTTAAAAAGTTGCTCAGAAGAAATACAATGCCTCCCAAGACAAAAACCAGTAATTTATCCTATGGGTCTTCAAAAGACACCTTATACTGTAACAACTAAAGTCCTCAAAAGTATCCAAATACATATAACATACATACACACATATATAAATATATTTCTGTGTGTGTGTGTAGCACTTGTTTTACAGGAATATTTCTTATTGTCCCACTAAAACAGAACTAAAAAGTTAAAAGTTAACACAAAACTGAGTTAAAGCATTTCCACATTTTCTATAAATGTGGTCCAGGTACTGTGATGTTATGTGGTCCAGGAACAAAGACATAAATTTTAGATAACCAAAACAATGAATATACAAACTATATAACCATGTTATTCTGTCAACCTGAGTTTTGATAAATCATACACAGTAGTAAGTTCAGGGTTAGAATCTGTAACTAGTACTGAACTAGATAACAGGTTTTTCTCTAATGTAAATTAAATAGAGAGCTGAGTGATCTAACAATCAAGAGTCAAGACTAAACATTCTCTAGACAGCCTGAGTTCCCTAACAAGGCTGTGTGGCTCAACAAAAGAACTCCCTTCATCCTTTGCCATTGGGCCAAATGCAATACCCACAGGTAAAATCTGGATTACTCAGAAATCATCTTGGGGGGTCACTGTTGTACAGTCAAAAAGAATGCTGGAATCTGCATTTATTAAAAAATATATTTTTTGAGCTGGGCGTGGTGGCGCACGCTTGTAATCCCAGCATTCCGGAGGCTGAGACCTGGAGGATCACAGTTCACGGACAGCCTCAGCTACTTAGTGAGGTCCTCTGCAACTCAGTGAGACCCGGTTTCAAAATAAAGAATAAAAAATAGGGCAGGGGGTGTAGCTCGGAGATAGAATGCCCCTGGGTTCCATCCCCAGATCCATAAAAAATATATACATATATTTTTTGTACTGGAGATTGAAGCAGAGGCATTCTACCTCCAAGCTACCCCCCTCTAAGCCCCTTTTAATGTCTTAATTTTCAACAAGCTTACTAGGTTAATTCTGGTCTAAGGCGTTGAAGCTGAACCTGTGATCCTTCTGTCTCTGCCTCCCAAGTACTAGGACTACAAGTGTGTACCACCACACCTGGCACAAACAGGGGTGTATGTGTGTGAGAAGGGGGGGAGAGGAGGAGGAAGAGGACAGACAGAGAGTGTGTGTGTTTTGCCCTGTCTTTTTTTTTTTTTTTTTGGACAGAATACTAAATTAGAAAATTTCTAGGAATTAAAAGAAAAAGAAAAAATTTCCTTGGTCTAATGAGTTTAGGAAATTATATATACCATATCCCTCTCTTGAAATATCCCTATTAACACTAAATGTGCTAAAAAAAAGTATAACATATCTATTAAAGGTTATACATTAATGTACGACCTATCCATTAAAGCCTAAACTGACTACTATCATAGGAAATGATCACATAATTCAAGAAAAGAACCATCTCATCATTAAAAATAAGTGTCCCTCCTCCCCAAAAAAAACCCACCTTCAGGAAAGAATTTGATTATTGTTATAATGTGATTGATGTAATAATTGAAGAATCAACCCATCAGGGTCAACTGGCTACCTAAAAGCGAGCTAGATAACTGAAAGGGTTAACTCATTATAACTGCACAAAGAATCATGTTAAAAATTGGGGTGCACTGGTGCAAAATGATGTCTTCAGACTTCATCCTTCTCTTCAACAGTACTTTAAGTAAGAAGTCATCCCACAGCTAGTGAGGCCATTCCTTGTTTCTGAATAAAAAAAATTTATGATCTGAGTAAAAAGGAATTTGTTACTATTATTGGGAGTAAAAGCAAAAGAGAGATCCAGGTAATAATAATAAGTAATACCAAAAATACGAATCTAATAAATTCACACTTCCTATTAAAATGATTTGCATTATATTACCTTTATAAAGAACACTGGAAAAACAAAATTAATTTCAAAATTGATCCTAATTTTTAGGTGGGCATTTTATTATCAGAATATTAAAAGCCAGAAGGACCTTCACTTTACAGCTGAAGAAAAAGTGAAGACAAGTGACTTGTCCAAGCTGACACAGCCACTGTGCGCAGGACCAAGAATGCAGCGAGGCCTGTGCTCTTCTTCTACACTGCCCAGCACTGCTGCCTCAGTACAGACAACACACTCAAGAACATAGGGCAACCCAGGCCCACAGATTCTGTTTTATGAGCTGGGCATGGTGGCTCACGCTTGTAATTCCAATACTTGGGAGGCTGAAACAGGAGGACTGCAGGTTCAAAGACAGCATAGATACTTAATGAGGCCCTCTACAACTTAGTAAGACCCAGTTTCAAAATAAAGAATAAAAAATAGAGCCAGGAGTATAGCTCAGAGGTAAAATGCCCCTGAGTTCAGTCCCTAGTACCGAAAAAATTTAAAAAAAGGGATTCTGTTTTACAATAAAGTTGTTGCTAAAAATTCATTCTTAGATTTAAAAATGTTATCAGTATATATATATATATATATATATATATGTTTAATATATTAAGCTATTAAGATGTACATTCAATCAAAAGGACTACATTTATAATTTTCAACAGGGCCCATGAACATAATAAACATTATAGAGGTTAAGTTTAATCTGTTTATATCTTAAACTATTTCCAAATTTGGCCCATAATCATAATTTTTAGCCTTAAATATTGCTCCCAAAGGTATGCCTGGTAGTGCATTGCCTGTAATCCCAGGTTCTGGGATGCCAAGACAGGAGAATCAAGACCTGTAGCAATATCCTGTTTACAAATTTTTTAAAACATGGGTCTGGAGGTATATCTCAGAGGTAGAATGCCCTTGGGTTCAAGCCTAGCACCCCCCAAAAAATTTTTTTCTGGTTCTCTACTGGCTCAAATGATACCTTCTCAGAACATAACTTAAAAGATGTCACAGGTAGCTGGACACAGTGGTACATGTCAGTAACCCCAGTACTTGGGAGGCCAAGACAGGAGGATCATGAATTCCCAGTACCACACAAAAAAAGATCATAAATATACTATTATGATCAAGAGGATAGAAATAAATGCTGTTTTTTGTATACAAAATCAATGCTACTGACTCATAGGCAGTAAACTGCGTTCTTTGACTTAATCTTCCTACAGTGGAGACACTTTTACATCAAGCCATCCACTCTCTCCCACTTGGTCTTCCATGTTGCGAAAAACACTAGTCAGTTCTCCCATTTCTTAGGACAAAGCAAACTTCACCACCTTCCTACAGTCCTAAGTTCTGTGCAAATGTGTTCTCTATCCAGTGAGTCATAACACACAAAATTTGGTTTATTTTTTTTAATCTACTGCATTAAATATTTTATTGTAGATAATATGATTCCCCCCCTTTTTTTTTGGCGGCTCTGGAGTTGGAACCCAGGGACATTCTACCTCTCAGCAACACTCCCAGCCCTATTTTTATTCTTTATTTTGAAACAGGGTCTCACCAAGTAGCTGAGGCTGTCTGCAAATCGTGATCCTCCTGTCTCTGCCTCCCAAATGTTGGGATTATAAGCATGCACCACCAAGCTGGACTTCCCAATTCTTATAAAGAGTTTCACCAAAATTCATGACAAATTTAGTTTAGAATTTATATACAGCAGTTACATGAATGGTATCTTCATTCAGGACTGACTACTTAAGAATTTGATGGCAAAAATAATTGCAGTTGAATGTCATTTCACTTTTTTGGTGGTACTGGGGGTAGAACCAGGGGCTTTCTACCTCCAGGCTATACTCCCAGACCTATTTCCTATTTTATTTGGAAACTGGGTCTCACTAAGTTGCTGAGAGCCTAAGTTGCTGGGGCTGGCTTCCAACCTGTGCAATCCTCCTGTCTCAGCCTCCCAAGCACAGGGATTACAAGCTTGTGCTACTACGCCCAGCGAATGTCATCTTATAAAATTTTTCACTTTTTTTCTGGTACTGGGGATTTAGCTCAGAGGCATTCTATCTCCAAGCTACACCCTCAGCTCTATTTGTTATTCTTTACTTTGAAACAGAGTCTCACTAAGTTGTAGAGGGCTTCATTACATGTAACTGAGGCTGGCTGGGAACCTATGTTCCTGGAGTCTCAGCCTCCCAAAGTACTGGGATTACAAGTGTGCACCATGACATTTGTAATTCCATCCAATCACAATATAAATTAGTAAAGCAAATTGGCATTGCCTGGCACTCAGCTGTTTCACAGACATGGAATAAATGGGTAGATCAATGCACAAAGATATAGCTTTAGAGAACTAATAAATAACAGGCTAAGCAAACAAAGTCAACAGAGAAAATGTATTATGCCACCTTAAAAATAAAACAGAACTTCAACTTCTGGAAACATCTATGTGAAAAATTAGAATTATAATATTCTTTCTAACCATTGGAGTATATTTCCTATAGCCCTCCATTAATTTCAAGGACTAGAACCTTTAAAACTGTCCAGTTTCTTTTTTTACACTTTTTGACAATTTCTGTTGCGATCAAGTTTCAACTCCAAACAAAATAAACAGTATTATCCAAAAAGTCTTTATCATGGGAAAAAAAATAGCATATTTAATGAAACTTAGAAGAATTTTAAGGGTTTTACTTATTATAGCAACAAACCATGCAACTTTAAGCAATGGACTTCAAACATACTTTTTAATATTATTCACTCAAAAAGTGGAATATACATATATTTACTCAGTCTATGTGTGTCTATAGATATATACATACATATAAATAGTGTCCACTCTGGCAAGAACTACAGTAAGGCACTGAGAAGCAAGCAAAATAGGTTTGGGGGTTGGCTACTGGGAGATTGAACCTGGGGGCATTCTACCCCCAAGCTGTACCTCCAGCCCCCCCTTTTTATTTTTAATTTTAAAACAGAGTCTATTTGCTGAGGCTGCCCATGAACCTGCAATCCTCCTGTCTCCGCCTCCCAAGTACTGGGATTATAGGCGTGCCTGAAACACCACACCTAGCAAAACAACACATTGTTTAAACCTTTTCCAAAGCTATAATAAAATTTATTATCAAAGAACTTTCACTTGTATAACCTCATTTGACACTAAAAATAATCTTTGTAGCTGGACATGGTGGTGCACACTTGTAATCTCAGTACTTGAGAGGCTGAACTAGGAGGATAACAGGTTCAAAGTCAGCCTCAACTACTTAGTGAGACCCTTTGCAACTTAGTGTGACCCTGTTCCAAAATAAAAAATAAAAAGAAATAGGACTGGGGGTGTAGCTCAGAGGTAGAATGCTCCTGGGTTCAATCCCAGATACCAAAAAAAAAAAAAAAAACTGTACAGTAACTAATATATCCATAATTTTGAATCTAAAAAAACTAATCAGTCAATAATGCTGACATTTCCCTACAGTGACACGTTACAAGGTGACCTGCAATTGAGGTCATCTATTAGTTTGATATGCTTTCTATCCATTAGCAAGACATTAACTCTCAAATACATTTAACATTTCAGGTAGTTCTAAACATTTTTCTATATCATATTATCTTCTGAAAGTCCAGAAAAACAAAACTGTTTAAAGTAAATAAAAAGCTAGGCACAGTGGTACACACACTTATAGTCCTAGTAATTAGGAGGCTGAGACAGGAGGATCACAGATTCAAGGCCAGCCTCAGCAATTTAGTGAGACCCTCAGTACCTTCACAAGACCCTGTTTCCAAGTAAAAAAAAATAATATAGGTCTGGGAGTATACTTCAGAGAAGTTATAACACCCCTGCGTTCAATCTCCAGTACCATTAAAAAAATGAAAAATTAAATAAAACTAAAGTATTAAAAATGAAATTATAACAATAGAAGCCTAAAAGTGGGTGGACATAAAGACACCCGGCAATTCTTTCATACAAATAAGAATAAGCTGTATAGGTTAATAATTTTCTGTATATTAGCTTGTAAGGTAAATGTTACAACATAATTCAGTAACTTCCTGTAAACAACAGATAAACTTCGGCTATAAGACTGTGCCTTCTCCACACCACAATTTTTATACAGCTTATATATGCTAGTTGAATTAATAAGGGCAACTAACGTTCAAGGATAATGGAATGTCGCTATTTTGAAATATAAATGATGGTCAAAAGTATCCACAATATAATTCTATGGTATTTTCTGATTTTAATGGGTAGGTGAAATTAATATATTCCATAATAAATACACAAGGTTTTTTTTTTTTTTTTTTTTTTTGGTGGTGGTGGTGGTGGTACTGGGGTTCCTGGAAGCCCTTCTACCTCCGGGCTACAATCCCAGACCTATTTTTTATATTTTTTATTTGGAAACAGGGTCTCTTAAGCCAGCACGGCTGGCTTTGAACCTGTGCGATCCTCCTGTCTCAGCCTCCCAAGCACGGGGATTACAAGCATGCACCACCATGCCCGGCAATACACAAGGTTCTAACAAACTTTTAAAAGAATTTGAGGGGAAGGAAATACACTGAAGTGGAAAAGAAATTCATGACAACCTGTCCCACACCTCCAATCATTCCAAGGCAGTGTTCCTTTTAAGGGTTGTCACCTGCTAAGAATCATACATGGAAGGGAAGTCACATAAACTATATATTTTGGATGTTTCCTGTATTTACAACACAATAATATACTATGAAGAATTTTCTTAAAGTCCTTTCTAGTTATCTTCACTGAATTTCAGACTATGATGGCAAAATACCCAAACCAGTTTTTTTGTTTGTTTGGTTTTTTCTTTTTTGGCTTTTTTTTTTTTTTTTTTTTTTTTTTTTTTTTTGGTGGTACTGAGGATGGAAACCCTTCTACCTCCAAGCTACACTCTCAGACCTATGTTATATTTTGTTGGGGAACAGAGTCTCTTAAGCCTGAGAGGCTGGCTTCGAACCTACGCAATCCTCCTGTTTCCGCCTTCCAAGCACGGGGATTACAAGCGTGTGCCACCACACCCGGCCAAATAAGTTTAACTAACAAAATGCTTTCCAGATCCCTGTTTTCCCTAAACCACTAAAAGTTATAAATTATCCCTCCACATCATCTCAGGTAAAGTACTGTTTCTGTTTGAAGGTACCTATAACAGGGACAGGTTGAGAGAACTGCTACTAAAAACTCTGGTTGCAGCTGGCCATTTATTTCCAGTATATATGCACAATCCTCTAAAATCTGCCTTGAGGACCAAATTATAAACAATAAAAAACATAACACACATAAATACAATTGATCTACTAAATGCCAAGAATTATCTTAACAAACTTTTTTCTAGATTAAAGTGAGAGGTAACCGGTAAATCTGGGTTCTGTAACAAAGTTCATCACAACAAAACATTAGAACGAGCACTGGTCAAAGCAAGAAATTTGGGTCCCCATGCCAACACTGCCCCACCCAAAGGAATGCTGTATAAGGCCCAAGAAACTTGGGTCACACTATTCCCTAAGCTGCCCCACTCAGAGAGATGTTTAAACCCCTTCAATGTTCTGTACATCAGTTTCCTTGGCCACGTAATGTAGCATTGGATGACTTCTAAATAGCCTTTAAGCTCTTCCACAGCTGATACTTAATTCTCAAGTTAAAAACCTACCCAGGGACAGGCATGGTGGCACACGCCTGTAATTCCAGTACTTGGGAAGCTGAGCCAGAATCACAGGTTCATAGGCTCAGGAACTTAGGCCTTTCACAACTTAGTGAGACCCTGTTTCCAAAAAAAAAAAAAAAAAATAGGGCTGGGGATATAGCTCAGATGCAGAATGACCCTGGGTTCAATCCTCAGTACTATTAAAAAAAAAAAAAAAAAATCTACCCAGTATCAAATACAGATGGTATCACAGGTGAGAATATCATTATTATACATAGTCCCAGTCCTCAAAAGTTTAACATATAGTTTGGAAGATAGAATATTCAGCAGTAATTCAGTTCAGTAATTCAATTTAGCAATTTGGGCTAACCTCCCTTTTTGGCAAAACAACTACCTTCCTTTCCCTCATCCCCAGCCACCCAAATATCATCAGAGGCTTTCTCAATATAGGAGAAGAAAAGTTTTCCATTTGAGCATCCTCCTGTGTTTTCTCCCAGTAAATCTTTTTACTTTCCCCTTAGAATATTTGCAAAATATGCCCACTCAACAATGTGAAATATTGCCTGGTGTGATGGTGCACACATGTAATCCCAGTATTTGGGAGGCTGAAACAGGAGGATCCCTGTGTTCACAGCCTGCCTCAGCAACTTATAAGGCCCTCCGGGAACTTAGTGAGACCCTATTTCAAAAGAATATGAGCCAGGCGTGGTGTCACTTGCTTGTATTCCCAGCATTTGGGAGGCTGAGACAGGATGATCAGGATCAAGAACAGCCTCATCTATTTGGTGAGGCCCTTTGCAACTCAGTGAGACCCTGTTTCAAAATAAAGAGTATAAAGAGTAAGGGCCAGGCATGGTGGCGCACACTTGTAATCCCAGCATTTGGGAGGCTGAGACAGGAGGTTCATGGTTCATGGACAGCTTTAGTGAGGCCGTCTGCCAACTCAGTGAGAGCCTGTTTCAAAATAAAGAATAAGGGGACTTCCGGGAAGATGGCGACGGAGAAAAGCAGGGATTATGAGCCCCGCTAACAACCAATCTCTTTTACCACAAAATCAGCGCCTTTCATAGCCAGAACACACCATCAGCAGAGAAACAAAAAAATGTAATTTCAAGGGACAGAGAAAAAGAGGGCTGGAAAAACGAGACACCAGAAACCAGACCACAGTGCTACAGCCGGAGCCGCAGCGCGAAGCGGTGGGCGCCATTTTCCCTTGCAGCGCCAGGCTCCAGAGAGGAGGGGAACTCATAACGAAGCTCAGAACCAGAGAGAAGATACGCCGGCCTCACGCCCAAGGACGCGGCAGCAGCGCCTTATTGCCGGCGGCAGCAGCGAACTCACCGGACAGCCCCAGACCAACGCACTCAACAGCCCACCAGGCTCCAGAAAGGAGAGGCGGACAGCGAGCCAAGGGGAGCCGCTGTGGATCAGCCGAATTCTGCAGAATTCGGCAGATTTCTCAGCGCAGGGAGCAGCTAAAGCCCCAGAGGCTGGGCTCAGCACACCCTGCAGGGACTCAGAGCAGAGCTCAAAAACAGAAAAGAAATACACCAGCCTCACGGCCGAGGGCATAGCAGCGGCACCATATTGCCACCGGCGGCGGCAGCAGCGAATTCACAGAGTCCACAACATCTCCATCTGCGCACTCAACAACAGTGAGTCAAACTGTGGCCCCTAGAGGAGAAATCCCAGTACTGTACTCCCAGGGACTTGACCCAGTGGGGGAGTGGCGGTGGCAGAGATATCACACCATAGGAGAACGCCCAACCTGGCACCCCACATGGTCTAAAGCAGCCTCGATTGACTCCCAGGGTCTGAGACTCTGCGATACAACCCAGTAAAGGAGTAGTGGTGACTGAGATACCACAGACTCGAGATCCAGAGCACCTTAAGTGAAGCTGTAGTGACCCAGGGAAGAACCCAGAGAAGGCACAAACTCCCGAAATCATGGGAAAGAGGAATAACAATGGAGCAATGAATGCCCACAACCCCACAACATCAGAACCTGATAAAACAGAAATTCAGAGATTTCTAGAAGATCAAATCAGGAAAATAACTGTAGAAATAATAGAGATGTTTCGAAAAGAATTCAGAGAGCCAAAAAGAGATAAAGGATGCAATTAATGAAGTAAAGGCCTCGATTCAAAGTACAAACAACCGATTAGATCACATGGAGAATAGAATCTCGCTCCTAGAAGATGATCATTCAAAAAATGAACACATAGTTTCTAATTTAGAAAAAAAAAAATCCGACAGCAGGAATCTGACATTGAATAAATATGGGCCCATTTTAAGAGAGCTAACCTAAGAATAATTGGGATAGAGGAGGGAAAAGAAGGTGAAACCAAAGGGACCAACAATCTTTTCAAAGAATAGCAGAAAATTTTCCAAACATAGAGCAAGAGGTCGATACACAGGTTCAGGAAACTTATAGAACTCCCTTTAGACAGGATCGGAGAAGAGGATCCCCATGCCACATAATTGTCAAAATGACCAATGTGGAAGCCAAGCAGAGAATCTTAAAGGCAACAAAAACAAAGGGCCAAGTGACATTCAGAGGCAAACCAATTAGAATCACTCCAGACTTCCCAAACCAAGTCATGAGAGCCAGAAGGGCTTGGAGTAACATATTCCAAACTCTGAAAGAAAACAACTTCCAGCCAAAAATTTCCTACCCAGCAAAACTTTCTATCAAATTAGATGGAGAAATAAGAAGCTTCCATGACAAACAGAAACTGAAGGAATTTATGTCTTCAAAACCAGCACTAGAGAAAATACTCAAAGAGATTAACTACAAAGAAGAAATAGGTAACACACACCAGAACCAGAGAAACAAGATTTTCCATCCAACAGACAACTAAGATTAGTTATCTGTGGAGATTCATTATGTTAATCTTTTACCTATCTCTAAATTGTACTGTTTGCCTTTATTGTTGTTAATTTTTAGGATTTTTAGTTGGAATATTAATATACCTTCAGATATAGCATTTGGAAATATTTTATCCCAGTCTATCAGTAACTTTTAACTCTGTTTACATTGTCTTTGGATATACAATATTTTTTTATTTTTTAGGGAGTTTATTTACCCTTTTGTTGCCTGTGCCATTGAAATCATATCCAAGAAATCACTGCCAATTTCAATGTTGTGAGGTTTTATGACCCAGATTTTCTTCTAAAAGTTTATAGTATTAAGATTTATATTTAGGTCTTTTATCTATTTTGAGTTAATATTTGTATATGTGTTAGGTAAGGGTCCAATTTTATTCTTTTTCATGTAATTATTATTTTTCAACAATATTTAGTTAAAAGATTAGTATTTCCTCCACCAAATGTTCGTGGAAACCTTGTCAAAAATAACTTGACAATATATGGAAGAATGTATCTCTAGGCTTTTATTTAACTCCAATGGTTTATATATCTGCCTTTAGAACAGTACTACACTATTCCAATTATTGTAGCTTTAGATGGTTTGAAATCAGAAAATATGCATTTTCTAGCTTTGTTCTTCTTTGAGATTGTTTTGGGTATCTAGAGTCCATATTCCATATCAGGATAGATTTTTTATGAAAAATAAATAAATGTATGATAGTTTCACCTAAAAAAAAGAAAAAAATATTCTCTGGTAAGAAAGAAAGCAAAAAGAAATATTGAAATGTTATCTGTAGCCGGGCGTGGTGGCACATGCTTGTAATCCCCGCGCTTGGGAGGCTGAGACAGGAGGATCGCGCAGGTTCGAAGCCAGCCGAGCGCACTGGCTTAGGAGACCCTGTTTCCAAATAAAAATGTAAAAATAGGTCTGGGAGTGTAGCCCGGAGGTAGAAGGGCTTCCAGGAACCCCAGTACCACCAAAAAAAAAAAAAATGTTATCTGTAAGTCATCAAAAGCTTGGTATCAGACAAATGAAACTGTTATGTGAGATTATCATAATATTATCATAAATATTATCATCATTAATATTGGATAAATTGCTATAAAACTAGATGTCAACCACTAAGCCAAGCATGGGAAGGAGGGATGGGGAGGGAACTGGGTGGGGATCGGGTAGGGGCTAACTGGGCGATGTGTGCATGTATGTCTACAAAAGTATTTTCTTTATACCATTATGATGTATGAATACATTGCACCAATAAAAAATAAATTGAAAAAAATATAAAAGAAAAAAAGAAAATAAAGCAAGAATAAGGATAAAAAAAATAATAAAGAATAAAAAAATAGGGCAGGGAGGTCTAGCTTGGAGGTCGAATACCCCCGTGTTCCATCCCCAGACAAACTCGAGGAAGGGAAGGAGGGAGGAAGGGAGGAAGGGTAGGGGTGGGGGTATAGCTCCAAGGCAGAATGCCTCTGGATTCAAACCCAGGTGCCACCAAAACAAAGTGAAATATCTGTAGTTGGCAATAAATATAAGCAAAGTATGGGGGGGGACTAAAAAAAACATTTATAGGTCAAAAAGTATATGTTAAGCTATTCAACAACTACTACTTGAAGATTACCTTAAGAAAAAATCAGTTTACATCAAACTTGATTAAAGACTATAATGTTATAATAAAACATGTAAGCAGTCCAGGCATTTAATTTGGTTTTCAAAACAAATGAAATGAAAAAGGCACTAATGGCTCAGTCAACACACCTTTTTTAATGCTATTAACTTGTTTCTGTGGAATTTATTGTACATCATACAAATTTAGTCTTGTCAACCATGAATTCTAAGAATAGACACAAGCAAGTTAGAAAAAACACTAAAAGTGTTCCAGATCAAGAAAGTTAAAATAAAATGGATTTTTCATGCCACAATACGTTTTTCTCTCATGTGAAAATCACTTTCAAGAGCCAGGCGTGGTTGCACACACTTGTAATCCCAGCATTCAGCATTCGGGAGGCTGAGACAGGAGGATCGTGGTTCATGGACAGCCTCAGCTACTACTTAGTGA
This sequence comes from Muscardinus avellanarius, assembly GCF_963383645.1. Classification (NCBI taxonomy): domain Eukaryota; kingdom Metazoa; phylum Chordata; class Mammalia; order Rodentia; family Gliridae; genus Muscardinus; species Muscardinus avellanarius. The sequence goes on along the minus strand of NC_137793.1, from coordinate 59,615,965 downwards.
GGCCCTTTGCAACTCAGTGAGACCCTGATTCAAAATAAAGAATAAAAAATAGGGCTGGGGGTGTAGCTCGGAGGTAGAATGCCCCTGGGTTCCATCCCCAGTACAAAAAAAAAAAAAAAAATCACTTTCAAAAGTGTAGCAAAGGTTGCTGTGAAGACTAAATGAATACATGTAAAGCACACTCACCAGTACTCAGCATGCACTGACTACCATTAGTTAGAAACTGAATCTAACCCCATCATATGCAAAAGACAAATATCTTTTAACATTAACTGATTCGGGCTACCTTCTAAGAAGAATGCATACTGTGTGAAACCACGATTCTCAATACTAATAAACATGCTGAAATTTCATACTACTTCAATATTTTAACACAAATTTCCTACAAAAGTATATATATATATATATATATATATATATATATATATATATATATATATGTATGTATATATACATATATATATACATATATATATATATATTCATATTAACCTTCAAAATGCAAGACAAATTACATGATTGATTTGGTCCAAGCAAAATGAAAATGGTTTTCCTGTTCTTGTATTTTGTGTTCAAATCTAAAATATCTTTCAATTATTTTTAATGCTTCAAACATACCAGAGTATAATGAGCATGATAAAGATTCAATTAACACACTTAACAGTAACTGCCTAATAATCTCAAGGACAAATTCTAGAATAAATAAAACAACAAAGGAAAGGGTAAGTAGCTCTCTCTTCACAGAAATATCAAAGTTCCAGTAAAAGCTAAACTTCCACAAAAGCAACTTATAAAACCTGTTCCTCTTTTAAAGAAGCCCAAATAGTTGGAAAATTCCATGTTTAAACCAAAAGCTAAGTGTTTAAAAATCCTAAATCCCTACTCCATTCACACCCCCAAAAAAGTTTAACAATGTTCATTTAAATTTGCAGTCATTCTCAAGATTCTTTTTATCCAGAGTGATCCTAATGGAATGTAAAAATGTTGAAAGTTTTTACTCATATCAGTCCCTAGCCCACAGTTCATCCCAACTTAAATGAACAGATCCTTATTTAAACTACTTTACAACTATTAAATTACATAACTAAATTAAGTTCAAAGCAGAACTTACTCTGACATATACAACTTGAAACTAAGGATCAAAAATTATGAAACTAAAAGTTATCTTTAAGTTGGAAGACAACTCAATAGTCATTACAGAAAGGTAAGTGTAGGAAACAAAATGAATACAAATAATAATTTCTTAAATTTTGTGCAGAATTTGAGGGTTGGATATTTTAAAATACTGTACAAAAGCATACGAGTCCAAGTATACGAGTGCAAGTATACCATACGGTCCAAGTACATGTATATTTTAAACATAAAACTGAAAACTAAAGCACTACATACACTCATCTAAATTCCAATGCTGTCTCATCCATGTGACACATACTCTCCCTCACTTTAAAATTAGCAGCTCAAATAAAGGACATTAAGAGTCAACTCCAATAAGGAAAACAAAAAGTAGATCTTCTAATACAATCAAGCTTATATATGAATAAAACAAAAATATTTACATCTTGACATGTTTTTGCATACAATTGTGTATTGTCATATATCCTTGAAAACTATAAATTTATAAAGTAAATAGCGTAATAAAAATGTTTTCAGACTTTGGACCTTCTGGAATATTCTCACCCATTTATACCTATTTTCAAACGTTGCAGGTTCTGAAAACTAGTCTTCGTTCCCTAAACCATCTTTATTGAACTCTTCCACCTTCGGCTTTTCCAACTTTTCCCCAAGTGAATTTAAAACCTAATATAATGGATGAGTTTCTAAGAAAAAGAAAACACAATGGTTGTCCAGTAGCTTATGGTTTCTAATAGCTATGATACGACCGAGCTTTACCAAATATGGAACGCTTCTAAACTGATAACCCGAGATAATCAGCTACGTAGTCGATACAAAAAGTCATCTTTTTATTCGCTTAAGCTTCAAGATAAAGGCAAAGTGTGAACACTTAACAGTACTAGAAATTAAAACATACACAGATTTCCCTGTCGAATTCCTATTTGGAAAACTTTACCGGTTACAACCCATTGAGAGCTTCCAACCAGATTGCCTCACTGGCAAAATGAGTTTTATTTTCCTAGCATCCTCCTGACGGCGAAGCCGGAGCAGGCTAGCTCTGACTCGCGGGCGCGCTCCCCTCGGCGCTCCAAGGTAAACAAACAGCGCCCGCGGCCCCGGGCGGCCCTGCCCCGCGGCGGAGGCCGGGCGCCGGCGGGGCGAGGCGCGGGCGCGGGGCGGGCCTCGTGGCGCTGCGGCCGCGGCGCGGGGGGCGCACGCGGGGAGGAGGCCGGCTTGTTTACTCGCGGCGGCGGCGGCGGCGGCGGCCGCGGGCCGGCCGGACCCGGCATCTCCGCCCGTCTGCGTCTCGGCGCGCCGCGCCCGGGCCGACCGAGCCGCCACCCTCCGCCGGGAGGGCGCGCCCGGGCCGGGCCTCCGCGCCGCCGCGCCGCGTTACGCAACGCGCCCCCTCCCCGCCGCGCGGCGCGGCCCGGCGCCCCCGCCGCCCCCGACCGCGCGGCCCGCCGGCCGCCACGCCCGCCCGGGAGGAGCGCGGGGCCCGGCGGCCCGGAGGGCGCGGTTACCTGCGGCGGCGGGGGAGGGGCGCGCCGGCTCCTCCTCCGGCCCCCTCCCCGCGGGCTGCGGCCGGCGGCGGCGGCGGGAGCGGCGCGGGGCGCGGGCCGGGCCGGGCTGGGCGGCGGCGGCGGCGGCGGCGGGACTCCGGGGAGTCGGAGGTCGCTACAGTTCAGTGCATCACCGCGGCCGCGGGCGGGCGGGGACGGGCGCCGGCGCGGCGGCCGCGGAGCTGGGCCGGGCGGCGGGGTCTCGCCGCGGCCGCGGCCCGCTGCCTCCTCGGCCGCCGCCGACTCGGAGGAGAGCTCCTGACGTCAGGGGCTGGCCGCGGCGGCAGGCGGAGGGCGTCCCCCGGCCCGGCCCTGCCCGCGCCTCGTCCCCAGGCTTCCCCGCGCCCGGAGCCGCGGCGCCCCGCGCCCGCTGCTCTCGCGAGAACTCGGCGGCCGGCGCGGGAGCGGGCACCGGCGGGAAGTTCGGGCCGGGCCCGCGCGCGTGCCCCGCCGCCCGAGCGCGGGGGACCGGGGCCCCCGAGGGCCTGGGCGGCGGCGGCTCCGGAGGGACGCGCTGCACCTCCGCCGCGCTCCAGAAAGGGCCACCTCGCCCCGGGCGCCGAGGGCCGCCGGGGGCCGCCCGCTTCATCCCGCCGCGGGCCAGCCTCGCCGGGCGGCGGCGCCTCCTCCCGAGCTGCCGCTGCGCGCTCCGGCCGCCCGCTGTACGCCGCCTCCCGACCTGGACTCCCTCCCCTGGGTCTCTGAGGCCACCCTATCCCGGGGTTAGATGATAAAGTGAATATGTACATCTAGGACCACATCCTTTCGGAAACCTAATAGTAAAGAAGATGTTTTTAATTAATTTTGTAGGCTTCCCCATTTATAGGCAAAACTTGCCTAGCCTAACCATTCTAGAACAAGTTTGGAGGTTTGTTTTTTTTTGTTTTTGTTTTTGTTTTTGCGGTACTAGGGATTGAACCCAGAGACATTCTACCTCCGAGCTACACCCCCAGTCTAATTTTTTTACTATTATTCTTTATTTTGAAACAGGGTCTCATTAAGTTCGTAGCCTCATTAAGTAGCTGAAGCTGGCCGCGAACCTGCAATTCTCCCGTCTCAGTTTTCCAAGTACTGGGATTACAAATGTGTGCCACCATGCCCGCTAGTCTTGACCTTTAAGATACACAGTTGGGCTGGAGTGCTCCGTGGTAGAGTACTTCTAGCATGTGCGAAGCCAGTTCCCAGGGAGGAAGGAAGGAATCCACCTGAGAGTAGTCTTCCATTGTAATCCCACATACTGAACCTTGAGGCAGGAGAATTGCAAGTTCTAGGCCAGCCTGGGAGATTTTGTGAGACCCTATGTCAAAATAAAAATTAAAAGGGCTGGGGATGTAGCTCAGTAGGAGAGCACCCCTGGGTGGTCAATCCTCAGCACCACAAATTAATTAATTACTTAATGTTAAAAGAGTGTCAAGTTGAGCCTGGCGTGGTGGCACACACTTGCAATCCCAGCATTTGAGAGGCTGAGACAGGAGGATCACGGTTCGCTAACAGCCTCTGCCATATAGGCCCTTAGAAACTCAGTGAGACCCTATTTCAAAACAAAGAATAAAAAATAGGGCTGGAGATGTACCTCAGCGGTAGAATGCCCCTGGGTTCCATCTCCGGTACTGTAAAAAAATGGGGGGAAAAAGTATCAGGTTACTTTAATTAACTCTAAGTTATTGTATTCTGAATAATTAGATATTGCTTATCAATTATATTTCCATTTGTTTCCAATTTAAACATCAGCATCTTGTTGAGATTAAATTTGTTTTATGAACCAAACTTCTTCAAAGTATTTCTCCTGATCTCTTCAGATTGCATTAAATCTTACATGTATTAAACCCTAAAACTTAATTAGTATGTAATGTAGAATAGATTGTTACTCTGGCCTTTGGTATTTGAAAAGTTGTACATTTTTATGGTTGACCTATTTTTTGCTTTGGTGTGATGTAAAATTATCAATTATAATCATTGTTAATTATTTGTATAAATTTTCTATAAAATTATTCGAACCACATTCTGTAGCATTGTTCTTTCTCCTACACCATGCCATTATGAATTTGGCAGAATCTGCTAGTTGTTGTATGATGATACTCCATACAGATTACATGAGAGATTTCTTCTCCTCTTCCTTGTGATCACATTCCAGTAATAACGGAGTACAGCACACACATCCACCAAAGTGTTCCTCCTAATTTTGGAGAAAAGCCTTCATTCTTGACTAGATATTCTTAAAGCTAACATTTCTTGGTAGCTGTTATTCTAAGAAAACCGCTCTACTGACAGCTATTTCTTTAGTACTTATACCATCTTTAAATTAGGACATTTAGAATTTTAGGATATCAGGTATCTTGGTCCATTTAGGCTTCTGTAATGAAATACCATAAACTGGATAGCTTATATGTGGTGTTGTTTTTGTTGTTGTTTTTGTTTTGCAGTACTGGGAGTGGAACCCATGGGCATTCTATCTCCAAGCTGCACACCCAGCCCTATTTTTTATTCTTTATTTTTGAAACCGGGTCTCACTGAGTTGCAAAGGGCCTCACTAAGTAGCTGAGGCTGTCGGGGAACTTCGATCTTCTGGTCTCAGCCTCCCAAATGCTGGGATTACAAGCCTGCACACCACGCCCGGCTTAAACTGGATAGCTTATAAATAACAGAACGTTGTTGCTCACAGTTGTGGAGGCAGGGGAATCCAAATGAAGATGCTGGCAAATTTGCTATCTGGTATATTTTGCCTTCTCACTGTGTCCTCATATTGGAAGGAGAAGAGTCTCTCTTGGGCCTTATTGATAAGGGCACTGATTTCATTCAGGAGGGTTCCACCCTCACCTCCTAAAGCCATCACCTTGCATTAGGGTTAGGATCTTGATGCATAAGTTGGGGGGAATGTAAACATTCAAATCAGAACATCAGGTAACAAAAATTACTGCTTCTCTGTCTTTACAGAAAGAATATCTTGTGTGGCACACAGCACAAAATAAGCATTGAATAAGTTAATGAATTAACAAATAAATGGATTCATTTGTGTACTATTTGTAGTTTATCTAGTATTTTCCTGGTGGGACACAAGATGGTATATTGAAAAAGCACATGATATCCTTGAGAGTCTTGCTGACTTGAGTTCAGATCTTTTCTCACCATGTTTTGTGTCATCTCAAGCAAGATGCTTAATTTTTCTAAGCTTTTAATTTCTTAATTTGTGAAATGGCATTTACAATTGCTTTAACAACACATATGAATTGAATTTTATGAAATATTAGTACCCAAAACATAATGGTCAGCAAGCTAAATTTCCTTTACCATAAATATAAACATATCCATATTAATGTAACACCAGCTGCTACAACAAACACAGAAATCTACATTACCACAAAATACTAGAAGTATATTTCTCATAAAGTCTTGAATGACAGGCAAGTCTCCACTGAGTGTTTATAATGGGCCCAAGTTTCTTCCATGTCAGACCTCTGACATGGCCAACATAGAATCACAGCAGCAAGCTGGTAGAAAGGTGAAAAACCGGAATGAAGGCTCTGTGCATGTCACTCGCACCCACATTCCACTAGTAAGAAATCTCCCAAATCCCAAACTTCAAGGTAGGCCACAGAATGGAGTTGAGTCAGGAAGTAAAAGATATGGGGAAAGGCCAGCCAGTCCCTGCCAATGCTGATTTCTGAAATAAACATGCTAAGTCTACAACTGGAAGTAGAGAATAGTCTAGATGATTAATACATTTCCAAAAAAAACACAAAATTTAATGGAGATATAACTAGTATGCTATGTGCTGAATGTTCATGTCACCCCAACATTCTGTGTTGATACCCTAACTGCCAATGCCATCATATATTAGGTGGAATCATTCAGTGATAATCAGATCGTCAAGGTAGAGCCCTTGTGAATGGGATTAGTGCTCTTACAGAAGAGACACAAGAACTTGCATCCTCTTACTCTCTGCTCTCCGCCATGAGAGATTAAAAAAAAAAGAAAGATGTTTGTCTGCAGACCACAGTTGATCTTAACCTTCTCGGCCTCTGGAACTATGAGAAATACATACCTGTTGGTTAAAACCCCCATCTGTGGGATTTTTGTTTTAGCAACACAAACTATAAGACATACTAGAAGAAACCATTGCAATGGTTATCCATACTAATTATCTTTTTTTTCTTTTTTGTACACATGTCTTTTTTAAAGTTTAGGCCAAATGTCTATGTAGGAACCTAAGAGCATTCCTGAGAACCATATATGTCACTAATCTGGTGTAATATAAAACTGGGATGTGTAAAGCTCTGTGGAAACCTCCATCTTACTTCATTGACAGCTTTCTTTCTACTGCTATGTTACCAGCGTATGAATGAAACTTTTTTCATTCATATTCTTTTTCTCTCTGCTGAATCTGTCAGCAACTTAAGCAATCCCTAGGCATTATAATTTATATTCCAGGATCTTTGGGTTGCAGAAAGTTTCTGACTACAGTTAAATAAAGACTTGTAGCCAGGTGTGGTGGCTCAAGATTATAATCCTAGTACTTGAGAGGCAGAGACAGGAGGCCAGCCTCACCTACTTAGTGAGACTCTCTGCAACTATATCCTGTTTCAAAACAATGAATAAAATATTCTTGGCTTTGTGGCAGAATCATGGTATGCAATAAAATTAATACATAAATATTGTAATCCCAGAGCCTCGTTTTAGCATCTAATTTTATCTTTCTTTTTGAGAGTATGAATTTCTACCTGTTTCAGACTCTGCTTTATGGGAGTTGATCTTTCCAGTGCAACAACTAACAACAAAATAATAGCAGCAAAGTTTCAACCTTCACCTGGGTAATAACTCCAACTTTTTCTTCAGCTACCTCATGTAAATACATTCCTGTTCCACCTGCTCCAGAAAGTTTCCTCATCCATTAAAAAACACAATTTCTTGCCAGGCATGGTGTCTCACACTTGTAATCCCACTACTTAGAAGGCTGAAACAGGATCCTGCAAGTTCAAAATCAGCCTCAACTACTTAGTGAGGCCCTCCCCAACTTAGCAAGACCCTTTTAAAATAAAGAACAAAGAATGCTCCTGAGTTCAACCCCTAGTAACACACACACACATACACACACACACACACACACACACACAGAGCGCTATGATTTTTCTACTAATAAAAATAGTTACAGAACCAACTGGAAGTTTCAAATCGGCACATGACCCTTTTTCCTTTTTTTTTTTTTAACTCACAATGAAGCCTTTCAATTGTTGATTCAATGCTACTCCATTAAATAATACTGATTTGTTTCTTTTCAGAGAAAGTCCAGTCTCTGAATTTTTCTGTTGACCTTTAGTTACTAGAAAGAACTATGGCTACTTTAAGTCACAAATACTATCTCAATTCAATAATAAGCTTTTAAAACAAAAATCTCTGAATTTGAGTTGGAACTCAAAACTGCTCTAGATAAAAGACCTTAGAGGGGACAACAGGCAGGCCCAGATTTTCTGTTTCTCCATCTTATTTTCTTGTTCCACCCCATACTTCAGTCTGCTAGTGAAGGACAAAACAGTTTTCACGCAGCTGGTACCATGTTACCCAGCTTTGCACTCTCTCAGCCTGGCACGCCAGACTAGCTACATGATTTGTAGGGCCTAGTGCAAAATGCAAATGCCAGACCCCTTGTTGGAGAAGAATCAAGAATTTTAAGACAGTGGCACAGAGCATTAAAGCAAGGGCAGGGCCTTGTGCTTGGCATGGCCACAAAGCCACTGGAGTGTGCTTAAGGCTGGCTGTTCAGGGGGTTTAGAGTGTTGCCCCTCTACCTGCGATTCCTGTGACATGGGTGATACACCTTTTTTTTCAGCTAGCTACTTCTGATCACCCCTCAGTTTGTTTCCTCAGCCCTTTAGAGTCTTCTTACAGCCTGGCTGAAGTTCCTAAGCAGAATTCAAGGTGGCTCCAGGCCAGTTCTCTCTTGTCTACGAAATTGTATCTGGGCAACAGGAAACATTCAAACAACCTTTGCCCCAAGGTCCATTCTCCCTTCTTGGTTCTATGTGGAAGCAAGTGGACAGCCTGTTTCCCAATTTTCTGAAAAGAAATCAGACCCCAGTCCATGAATCACCCTGTTGCAGAGGACACATTTCATCCTCTCCATGCGGTGCCAGGAAGGCCTGGCATGAGCTACAGAACCATCTTCCACCTCCTCCCCACCTGGAGTCTGACTGCAACTCTCGTTGGTCTAACCCTTCACAAAGCTTCTCTCTCTCTCAAACCACTCCCTTTGCTACATGTTCTTGAAGTAGATGAGAGAATTGAGTCATAGCCCAGGTTTTGTTTGTTTTTGCTTGTGTCCTACAGTTTGAACCCAAGAGCATATTCCAGGCTAGGTCACCCCATCCCTCTTTTGCTCTGTTTTGTTTTGTTTTTTTGTGGCACTGGGTATTGAACCCAGAGGCATTCTACCTTTGAGCCATACCCCCAGCCCTATTTTTTATTTTGAAACAGGGTCTCACTAAGTTGGGGAGGGCCTCACTAAGTAGCTGAGACTGGCTGAGAACCTGCAATCCTCTTATCTCAACTTCCCAAGTACTGGAATTACAAGCATAGGCCACCAGGCCTGGCCCAGCCCTGTTTTATTTTTTATTTTGAGCAGGGTCTCACTTAGTTGTTGAGGTTGGCCTAGAACCTATGATCCTCCTGTCTCAGCTTCCCAAGTACTGGATCACAGGTATACATCACCATGATGGGCTATATCCTAGATTTTAAAGATTTTTTTTTCCTAATAATGACCTTGCTTGAATTTTCGTACTTTCATACTTTTTGTATCTTGGAATGTCAGTTGAAACCTCCATATGTTTGTCTGTTTTTGTGGTACTAGGTATTGAACCCAGAGATTTTCTACCCCTGAGCCTGTACCCAGACCTATTTTTTTTAATGGGGTCTCACTAAGTTGCTGAGGCTGGTCTCAAGTCTGCAACTCTCCTGTCTCAGCCTCTTAAGCCTTCCAAGTACTGGAATTACAAGCATATGCCACCACACTGAGCTGAAACTTTAATTTTAAATTCTTACTAAACTGGGCATGGTGGCACACACTTGTAATCTGAGGACTTAGGAGGCTGAGACAGGAGGATCATAGGTTCAAGGCCAGTCTCAGCAATTTAGTGAGGCCCTCTGTAACTTAGTGAGATCATGTTTCAAAAAATAAAATAGGGCTGGGGGTATAGCTCAGAAGTAGAATATCCCTGGATTTAATCCTCAGTACTGAAATAAATAAATAAATAAATAAATACTTACTAAAAGGCATATTCTCTATGACATAAGTATTTTCTGTTTCTTATTTGAATATGTGCTCATGTGTATGGAAAAATTATCAGCTATTATGTAATAAAACATATTTAGGTTAACAGATGTTCAGGGCACAAAGTTAATTAAAATAGTATTTTTTCTGCATTTGTATGCATTTCTGTTTGACAAATATGTGCCAACAAATTGCCTTTTTCATACATTATTACCTACATTCATGTTATTCAATATTTTTGAGATTCTTGCCCTTGGTTAATTTCTCAAAATTTTTCTTTTTTTATAATTTTATTGGTTCAATATAATTATGCATGGTAGTAAGATTCAAAGCATTCATACATGCACACAACATCTCTTTGGTATGGTTGGAAACGGCATCACTTTTTTTTCTTAAAAAATTAAAGTTGAAGCCAGGTATGGTGGCTCACACCTGTAATCCCAGTACTTGGGAGGCTAAGACAGGAGGATCGCAGGTTCAAGGACAGTCTTAACAGCTTAGTGAGACCCTCAGTAACCTACACAGACCCTGTTTCAAAACAAAAATGGGGTAGGGGAATAGTTCAGAGGTAGAATGCCACTGGGTTCAATTTGTATTCCCCCTCACACACACACACACACACAGACTAGAAATAAAGGAGAATAATCTGTAGGAGTGTTGATCACTTGAACAAAGGTTATGTTGAATCAAATGGATTTTTTTAAACAATGTAAGGCTACCTTGATTTTCCTTCAATATATGTAATTACCATAAAGAAGTTGCTTTCTTTTGTTCTGTGTTAATATATTAAAAATTCAGAGCCGGGCGTGGTGGCGCACGCTTGTAATCCCAGCATTCGGGAGGCTGAGACCGGAGGATCGTGGTTCGCGGACAGCCTCAGCTACTCAGTGAGGCCCTCCGCAACTCAGTGAGACCCGGTTTCAAAATAAAGAATAAAAAATAGGGCAGAGGGTATAGCTCGGAGATAGAATGCTACTGGGTTTCATCCCCAGACCCGCAAAAAAAAAAAGAAAATTTTTTCAGAAAATCATTATACTTTGGTGTCTAGTTGTTTTCTTGCCCAATCCAAGTGCTATTGTGAAGCTTGATATGATAAGACAAGGTTCAGAGAACTACAATTATTAAACATGGTGTGTTTGCCTACATCAAGTCCCTTTCTTATAGCTCTTTCCTCCTTCAAAGGTCTGAGAAATTCCTTGAGTTAATGACATAGAAATCTTATTCACGAGCAGATACTTCTTTCAATAATCACTAGAAAGAATTTAGAAAGAGTGCGGAAAAAGATCAAGTCTCCAACTTTTGTTATTCTTCATGCACTTTCCTTCTAGTGATAGGTTAACCTAACCTCTTTTTCTCAAGTCTTCAGTCAGGGTTTCATAAAAATTACCTGCATATTTACCTAGTCCTATTTCTCCCCTAATACAGTGTTGTAAGCCTCAGACCATGAGGTTCACATCTTAACATTTCTTCCAACTTAACTCAATAAATACTTGTTCGTGCTCTAAACAAAGGTCTAGAGAGAGAAAGAGAGATGAGTCCAATATGGAGCCTATTCAAGATGTTCCACTATATGAAAGATCAACGTAAGTAGGCAATTATAATACAAATAAGTGCTACAATAAAAAATTTGTATAAAAGAGTCAGGTGTGGTGGCTCACACTTGTAATCCCAATACTTGGGAGGCTGAAAGAAGAGGACTACAGGTTTGAGGACATCCCAGGCAACTTAGTGAGGTCCTCTGCAACTTAGTGAGACCCTGTTTCAGAATATTAAAAAAAAAAAATAGGGCTGGGGTTGTAGGTCAGAGGTAGAATGTCCCTGGGTTCAATCCCCAGTACTGCAAAAAAAATGTATAAAAGGATATAAGACTATACCATGGTGAACAATTAAGAGCAGGACGGGCTGGAATGAGTCAGGTCAACCTAAAGAGAGGTTAATGACATTTTAGTTTAGTTATTTTTTGCGACACTGGGGATTGAACCAGGGGCATTCTACCTCTGACCTACACCCCAGCCCTATTTTTTATTCTTTATTTTGAAACAGGGTCTTACTGAGTTGCAAAGAAGCTACACAGCTGAGACTGGCCTTGAACCTTCAGTCCTCCTGTCTCAGCCTCCCAAATGCTGGGATTACAAGCATACGCCACCACACCCAGCGTTAATGCCATTTTAGTTGAGCATTAAAATGAGATCAGAATCAGTTATGATAGTACACACCTGTAATGTGCTTTGGAGTACTTGAGAGGCTGAGACAGGGGACTGAAGGTTCAAGGCCAGCCTCAGCAACTTAGGGAGACCCAGAGGTAGAATGCCCCTGGGTTCAATTCCCAGTACCACAAAAAATAAAATAAAGTGAGATCAGAAGCTAATCAGGCATCAAAAAAAGTGAAGTGGAAGTAACATTAGATGGATTGAGGAAGGGTCTCAGTGACCTGAAGACATCTGAGCTGGACTTGAAGAATAATTCTGAGAGGAAAGAAGACCCCACATGAATGAATGCAGACACAGCGGAGAGCGAGAGCAGGGTCTCTGGAAGATTTCATTACAGAATATCAAGTGATCGGATGATGGACAGAGGGGGAGTGAGAAGAACGAATGATGGATGATGCCAGCCAGCATCCTCCCGTGCCCGCACTGAGAGGAGGCACACAGTGTGTGGCCTCATGATGGGGGCGTGTGCGTGCACATGTGCGTAGGAGTATACACACACACACACACACACACACACACACACACACACACACGTACTATGGCTGTTGTTGCTTAGTTTGGAGAAGGGGATTGTCAAGAGGCAAGACTAGTCAGGCATGGTGGCACACAACTGAAATCTAAAGGCTGAGACAGGAGGATTGCAGGTTTAAGGCCAGCCTCAGCAACTTAGTGAGATTTTTTTTTTTTTTTTTTTTTTTTTTTTTGCGGGTCTGGAGATGGAACCCAGGGACATTCGACCTCCGAGCTACACCCCCTGCCCTATTTTTTATTCTTTATTTTGAGACAGGGTCTCACTAAGTTGCGGAGAGCCTCACTAAGTAGCTGAGGCTGTCTGTGAACCGCGATGCTCCAGTCTCAGCCTCCCGAATGCTGGGATTACAAGCGTGCGCCACCACACCCTGTTGTGAGATCCTATTTCAAAATAAAAAAGTCTGGGAGTATAGCTCAAAGATAGAGTGCTTTTAGGTTCAATTCCCAGTACCAAAAAAGGAAAAAAGAAAAGGAGAAAGAAGCAACACTCTGAAGAGAAAAGAGAGGATGAACCATTTTTACTAAAATGAAGAAGAGAAGCCATTCTGTTAAAATGGAAGTATGCCGGTGAGACTTCCAGATAGACTTAGTAATTGCCATGGTTTGGATTTTAAGTGTCTCCCAAAGGTTGAAGGCCTGATCCTCAGCCCATGATTCTATTAGAGGCAGTGGAACTTTTAAGACGTGGGGCCTGCTGGGAAGTCTTTATGTCATTGGGGTGTGCCCTCCACGGGGACTGTGAAACTTTACAGTCCTGGCTCTGTTTCTCTTCCTGGCACTGAGGCAAGCGGTTTTGCTCCCACAGACTCCTGCCATGTATGCTGCCTCGCCCACAGCAGTGGGGGAAACTGATTATGGACCGACACCCCTAAAACTGTGAGCCAAAATGAGTTTTTTTCTTTAAAGATTGAGTATCTCAGTTACTCATCATTCTGTTGACAGAAGGCTAAAACAGTAATTAACACAACAGCTGACACGATAGAGTACTCACCCTATGTCACCTTATGCCAAATACTCCTCTAAGCATCCTACCAGAATTGTCTAATCAGAAGTTTTTAGGGCTATGAAAATATGGAGGTCTGTGACAAGATTTGGTCTAGAGATAGAAGTCTGCACTGGGATATGGGGTAAGTGGCACCAAGCAGCAGTGTGATCTAAGAACAGAGCCTGGTGATGGCATACACCTGTAATCCAGTACTTGGCAGGCTAAGACAGAAGGATTGCAGGTTTGAGGCCAGCCTCAGTAATTTAGCAATGCCCTAAGCAACTTAGCAAGACTCTGTTTCAAAATAAAAAGTGAAGTGGGCACAGGAGTGTACGCCTGTAATCATAGAACTGGAAAGGTTGGGACAGCTAGGTCACTGATTAAAGATCAGTCTCAGCACCTAAGCAAGACTCTGTTTCTAAATAGAACATAAAGCCAGGTGAGAGGGGGGAGGGGAGGGGGACAGAGAGGAAGAGGGAGAGAGAGAGAGGAGAGAGAGAGAAGGAGAGGGAGGGAGTGTGTGTTCCACCAGTAGCCCTATTTTGTATTTTTTTAATAGGGTCTCATAAAGTTACTGCACACTGGCCTTGAACCTAGTAGTATACACTTGTAATCCTAGTACTTGGGAGGTTGAGATAGAGGAATCACAGGTTTGTGGCCAGCCTCAGCTACTTAGTGAGACTCTGTTTCAAAATAAAGAATAAGCTGGGTGTGGTGGTACACACTTGTAATCCCAGCATTTGAGAGGCTGAGACCGGAGGACAGTGATTCGCGGACAGCCTCAGCTACTTAGTGAGGCCCTCTGCAACGTATGCCTCTGGCTTCAATCCCCAGTACAGAAGAAGGAGAAGGAGAAGAAGAAATTGTTATTAAAGCCAGCCAAGGGAGGAAGGCTCTTATGAAAGAAGAAAAAGGAGGAAGAGGAGGAGGAGAAGGAGAAGGGGGGGGGGGAGAAAGGAAAAGTTATGAAATCCAGTCAAGGTAGAGAGTCTCCGAAAAGAGGGCAGCTTTTGGCAATGTGAAGGTTACACAGAGGTCAAAAAAAGATCAAATCTGCTAAGGGCCTAATGAATTTTACAAATGGGTAGACATTGGTCTAGAATGAAGTAACTTCATGGTGTAATGCGACTGAATACTTCATTGAACTTAAAGAGAAATGGCAAAGAGACAGAGGGGATACTAGAGAGATAGATGTGAGGAAGTACTGGTATTTATTGAAACCTGGTAGGGCTCCAGTAGAAGGACAATACAGACAGTCCCTGACTTGCTATTTTTCTCAAGTTTATAATGGTGTGGAAGCAATACAGATTTAGTAGAAACTATTCTTCAAATTTTGAATTTTTATCTTTAGTGTATGAGTGTGTGTGTGTGCATGTGCGTGTGTGCGTGCGCGTGCGTGTAGACACATTTGACCTCTGAGTTCTACCACCAGCCCTATTTTATTTATTTTGTATTTTGAATTTTGAAACAGGGTCTCACAAAGTTACTGCAGGCTGGTCTTGACCTTGTCATCCTCCTATCTCAGCCTCCAAAGTATTGGGGTTACAGGTGTGTGCCCCATGCCATCTATTGAATTTTGATATTTTTCCAATGGCAGTATGACCTTCTCTTGTAATTCTGTGCAGTAAAAGTGAACCTTGGCTCCCAGTCAGCTGCACCATCCTGATGATAAAACAACCAAGTGTTGTGTGACACCAAGCCAGGATGGTCAGGAGGTTAGAGGGCTTTTTGTTGTTGTTTTATTTGTTTGTTTGTTTTTGTTTTTGCAGTACCAGGAATGGAACCTAGAGGCATTCTACCTCTGAGCTACACCCCCAACCCTATATTTTTATTCTTTATTTTGAAATAAGGTCTCACTAAGTTGTGGAGGGCCTCACTAAGTAGCTGAGGTTGTCCTCAAACACGATCCTCCTGTCTCACCCTCCCAAATGCTGAGGTTACAAGTGTGTGCCACCACGCCTGACTTGAGGTTAAAGTTTTTAGTGCACTTTTGACTTGCAGTATTTTTTGCACTCATGATGAGTTTATCGGGATGTAACCTCATTCTGGGGCCCAGCACAACCTGGAAAGCTGCCCAATGACTCCTCTGTGACCAGGATTTCTGAGTTTGCACAGCTGTTTAGGGAGACTTATGAGACTCCCTTATTCCATGCTGATCAGGGTCACAGTACCAGCAGGCTATGGAAATAAGGGGGCTGAGGAACAACCCAGATGTAATTTTTAAGGACTAGCAACCAAAGGGCAATGGAGACAACTACATCCCAGAGAATTCTAGAGTGCAAAGACGATCAAGACCAGTTGCCCTTTGCTGTCCTGATGAATTATTTCTTCTTTTTATTTTGGAACTGAGGATTGAACCCAGAGGCATTCTACCTCCGACCTACACCCCAGCCCTACTTTTTGTTCTTTATCTTGAAGCAGGATCTCACTAAGTTGCAGAGGGCCTCACTAAGTAGCTGAGGCTGGCAGCGAACCTGCGATCCTCTTGTCTCAGTCTTCCAACTACTGGGATTACAGGCATGTGCCACCATGCCTGGCTCAGATGAATTGCTTCTGAGACAGAGATAGCTATGGGTTGGGCCAGGTCAGGAAGGCGTAGGCCCTGGACTTACCTTGGTTCTTGTCTTTAAAAGCTAAAGAATTCAGCTCGGGGGACACAGAAATCAGAGTACAATGTTTATTAGAAGATAGGAAAAGTCAGGAGAGTTCCTGCATAGAGGAGGGATCCCAAATGGGTACCACACCCATCTTCTGTCTTGTACCTCTCAAATGGAATCTGCATTGACAAGGGAGGGAAATCTTTGCCTCTACACTTTCTGAAGAGAAAGAAAACATTATTTGGGTGTTTCTTTAGGGTGAGAAATGGCAAGAATAGAGTGTCAAGGAATGTGACAAACAAACATGGTGTGGAGTATAAGACAAAAAATACATTAGTTCCAACATTTAGAAAATGTCCATGAAGCTGGACATGGTGAAATATACTTGTAATCCCAATATTTGTGAAACTGAGACAGAAGACAAAAATTCAAAGCCAGCCTCAGCAAGTTAGTGAGATCCTTCACAACTTAGACTCTGTTTCCAAATAAGAAATAAAATCAGGCTGGGGGTATAACTTGGAGGTAGAATGCCTCTGGGTTCAATCCCCAGTACAAAAGAAAGCAAGAAAGCAAGAAAGCAAGAAAAAAAAAAAGAAAGGAAGGAAGGAAGGAAGGAAGGAAGGAAGAAAAGAAGAAAGAAAGAAAAGAAGAAAGAAAGAAAATGTCCATGAACTCTAGTCCTATATGGAAAGTGATTCCTGTTTGAGAGAGAGTGGATCATGGTGGACTCTTCCCAGGCTCCCAGTCATTACATTTAAATAATTGTTTCTTTATTCTCCAAATTTGGGGCTTAATTCAAAAGATTCATAAAGAACCAGGAGTGTTGGCTCTCTTACAAAGAACTGCATCAGCATTTTGCTAAAATCAGTTTTACCATTAACTTAATTACATTTTATTACTAAAAGATAAGAATGCTAAATGAATCCTCATATCAAAACATCTATTACAGGTTTTTCAGAAGTGATGGTAGGAATGACATTATTCTTATTAATTAATGCCTATTTTAAAATTATTTTAATTTGACCTCATTTTACCCCAAATTATCCTTTGAAATAATTTCTCAGGCTTAGTCCCAACCTAAGGATAGCTCTGAAATTTTTCTGTAGCAAGAAGTTAGGCAAGATTTGATTTGTTTTGAGAATAAGTATGAAGAAGAAAAATTTACATCTTAGATCAGTCAAATGCTTTAGGTGCTCCCTTTCATAGATTTCACATTTAATATCATTCTACTTCTGATTTTTTATTTTTCATACTTTTATTGGTTCACTGTAATTATACATTATAGTGAAGTTCTAAGTGATACGTTCTTACATGCACATGTCACTTGGAGTATTTCCCGCCCCCTCTCCTCTCTCTTCCTTTCAGTCTCTTAGTGAGACTGGTCGTGATACCTTCTTATATGGACATAGCATTATTTGAACTGTTTCCTTCCTCCCCAACTTCCACTGTTCTACTGGTTTCTCTCCTCTCTTATCTGGAGTCTCATTTATTCATTTTTTTATTGGCGCATTGTAGTCATACATCTTAATGGGTTACAAGATAGTAGATGCATCCATGCACACATTCTATGTATTCATTTTAGTAACCAAAAATAATAAGGTTTCTAGAACTAGAAAACATGTGTTTGGCTTTTCTCATCTGTTTGGGTCAATGCTAGAATTTTCAAGGTGCCCTTAAGTATGGATGAATCGATTCATACATCTGTCGCTTGTCCATCTTGCTCATCATAATTCTATTATTAGTTTTCTCTGAAGCACTCAGACTTCATACAAAACAACGGAAGCTATGCCGCTGTAACTTTTCTCCTTTTATAATGAGCAGGAGGTTTGCAGGAAATGGGAGGGACCCAAGGGCCGGCTCTGTCCCTACTGTCCTTACCCTACTGTCCCCTCTCTGGCTGTTTGAGATGAAAGACATGTGAGATGACTGGGGGCCCAGCTCACAGAGGTGATGATGGCCTTGCACTGAGCTATTGACACTCATACCTGGGCCTCTGGTGATCAATGACACTCAATTTGGAGACGACTGACTGGGGTTAATGGTGCAATCTGTGGCTTTGGAACAGAGTTCTTCTCTATGTGAAACTAATTGGCCCATATGGGGATTAAGCTGGTAACGGTGTCCTCATTTGTCAATCCACCTACTCACCATTTGACTCTGGTTGTGTTTGAGGATTGCCCCGAATGCAGTCACTGTCTTTTCAAATCATAATAGCAGGACTTCAGAGGAAAAGAAATGTTTTTAAATATCCAAGTGCTTTATCAATCCAAATCACTGCAAGAAAATCATTATAACTTAAATACTAAGTATTCTACAGCCAATTATTCTTAAATTAATATTGCCTATGACGTGGGAAACAACAGAAGGCTAGTCTGTTTCCCATTAAGTACCCTATTGCACTGCAAATTTCAGAATTGCTTCCAAAATTGTCAAGATGTGCCTTCAGACCCCACTCCTGACTGCCCAGTGACTGTTCAGAGAGTTGCCATCCCAACTGTTTAGCCCTTTCCCAAAACACCAGATTTATAGCCGGGACAGGGCCGGGTGTGGTGGTACTTACTTATGTCAGTATTTGGGAGGCTGAGACAGGAGGATCACAGGTTCAAAGCCGGCCTCGGCGACTTAGTGAGGCTCTCAGCAGCTTAACAACAGCTTGTTTCAAAATAAAATACAATAGGGGACTGTGATGTAACTTGGAGGTAGGATGCCCCAGTATTTCAATCCCCAGTACCCCCTCCCATAGTAAATACTGGGAGTGGGTCTTCTTTCTTTCCCTCTTTTCATCTTTATCTGTTTCTGTGTTCATCAGAAATCTTTATTTAATCTTCACCCTGGAGTGTTCTTTAAATCCATTTACCAATTACATGATTAATGTTCTGACTTTGAAAAGCAAACAAATAAAGCACTATATTTGTGACAAATAGAAGCCTATCCTTTAGTTCAGACTTAAAGAACATATCACACAACACAACATAATTCAAATGCAAAACTTCCTTTTAGAGTAACTTGTGTTTTCTCTCTCATTTTCCTTCATGATCAACCAAGTACCTATCTTAAGTTCAGTTGTTGCATACTATCTGGTTCTACATGTAGAAACAAGCCCCAAGTCGCCAGAGACATGCACTGCGGCAGAGCCCACAGCATGGTGGAAATGAAAAGGTTAATCAGGAAGCCCAGAAGTGGATAATGGAAAGGGTTAAGGGGTGGCCATGTTTACATTATATAGAAAAACATTTTCTTGACCTAACCCCCCCCTCCCGTTAGAAGCCATTTTTTCTTGACAAAAGAATGTGCATTTTTTTTCTTTCTTTCTCTTTTCAAAAGAATGTTGTTGTTGTTTTTTTAAGTAAGTGTTCTTCAGCCTAGTGTGGTGGCACACACCTATAATCTCAATACTGGGGAGGCTAAGATAGGAGGATTGCAGGTTTGAGGTCAACCATAGTAACTTAATGAGACCCTGTTTTAAAATACAAAATTAGAATATTTGGTAAAATAGCTCAGAAGTAAAATACCCCTGTGTTCAATCCCCACTAACAACAACAATAGCAAAAAGTGATCTTTGAGCAGTTACAGATGGGTTGCATTTCCTACAAATAGTAATAAAGGCACAAACTTAAGAAAATGAGGGAGCTGGAAATATTGCTTAGTGGTAGGACATATGCTTAGCATGAGAGGAAACTGCTTACTTTTTTTTTTTTTTTTTTTGCTAGGAAGCCAAAAACAAGAAACAAAGCGAAAACAAATCAGGACGGGACCAGGGTCTCATAATCCCCTTCAAGGGCACACTCCCTATGACCTGAGAAACTCCTATGAGGACCCATCCATCTCCTGGAGGTTTCACCATTTCCCAGTAGTTCTCTCTGTGGACCAATCCTTCAACATATGGGCCTTCCGGGACATTCAGTATCCAAACTATAGCAGTTGTCTTCATAAATGTTTAATTTAAAGGACATGCATAAGATATATGCTTCCTTATTAAGGCAATCAGAGTATAATTCCAAGAGGAGACAAAATCAACTGCTATGAGAGTTAAGTTCTTTTTTATTTTTTTTTCTGTGTGTGGTACTGGGGATTGAATCCAGGGGTATTCTAGCTGTGAGCTACATTCCCAGCTTTATTTTTTTCTTTTTCAGAACTGAGGATCGAACCCAGGCCCAGGGCATTCTACCTCCAAGCTACAGCCTCGGCCCCATTTTTTAAATTTATTTTTTAAATTTAGAAACAAGGTCTCACTAAGTTGCAGAGGGCCTCACTAAGTAGCTGAGGCTGGCTGCAAACTTGTGATCCTTCTGTCTCAGCCTCCAACTACTGGGATTATAAGCATGTACCACCATTCCTGGTTTCCAGCCCTATTTTTTAATTTCTCATTTTAAAACGGATCTTGCAAAGTTGCTGAAGGTCTTGCTAAGTTGCTGAGGCTGGCCTCGAACCTGTGATCCTCCTGTCTTACCCTCCCTTTTACCGGGATTACAAGGATGTGTTAATGCACCTAGCTAATAGTTCATGTGCCAACCTGGCTGGATCACAGAATCCCCCGATTCTGGCTAAATATTAATTCTAAAATTGTGTAAGTATTTCTGGAAAAGATTAGCATTTGGATTAGTAACTGAGTCAAATGCTTGGCTCTCCCTGTTAATGATTATAATCGCACAGTGGGCTCTTTCCCTCGATTCAAGAAGATAAGTTGAATTGGGAAATTAAAAACTAATAGTTTGGTTGCAGCTTCAAACAAATCTTTATGACAAAATTAGTAAGAAATAGAAAAGAAGAAAATCGGTGTGCCTGGCAAACATGCTAGAGAGCCCCAAAATGAAACTCTGCCCCATTCTCTGTCCCCAGCCCTTAAATACAGTTCTCTTATTGGTATGTTCTTATCAAGGTAGTGGGCTAAAAACTCATTTTTTTGCCAGCTGGTGCTTCTTTGTCTCTGGACTTACTAAGTGCAGGGGTTAGTGATCTGTCTTTTTCTGCCTCTGATGTATCAATTGCTCATCAACTATGGGTGCTTTGAATTAAGGCATAGAGTTTACATTTCTTATATCTAGGACAGGTCACAAAGAAGAGGAGGTAAACAGAGGTACTGATTGCCTGTATGTATTTCTAAGGCCAAAGGTTTTAGTTGTCTTTATAGTCTCCCAAGCCTAAAGGTCTTAATTGCCTTTAAATTCTTACTATGGGTTAATATTAGGAAAAAGGACAGAGGGAGAGAGAGTTCTGCAGTGTAACAACTGCCAACCCTCCCTACCTGAGTGCCTGTGCAGCACCCAGATTCTGACTGCCTTTCTACATTTTACAAATCAATACCAGAACAATTTTCCAATACCTGCATACTCCATGATGTGCGTGAACTCCTGAAACCTGATGAGAGCCTCAATAAAACAAGAAGGGGGAGAAGAGAGGGTGTTGCCACTCTGCCTGACTGTGTGAGCTAGGACTGCCCTAGCACCTCCTGGTTCTCAAACCTTCATACTGGGACTGGAATCTATACCATGGGCTCGTTGCTCTCAGGCCTTCAAACTATACTACTGGCATTTGTGTGGTACCAGCTTGTAGAGTGTAATTTGTGAGACATCATCCAAGTCTACATAATTGTATGAATCAATACCTTTGATGGGATTGCTTTAATCACGTGAGCAAAATCATTTTGTTAAAGTATTTTTATCTTGAGCCAGACGTGGTGGCATACACTTGTAAAGCCAGCCTCAGCTACTTAGTGAGGCTCTCAGCAACTTAGTGAGACCCTGTTTCCAAATAAAATACAAAATAGAGAATAGCCCGGAGGTAGAAAAACCCTGGGTTCCACTCCCAGTACCACAAATATATATATATATCTTTAAAGACATTTTGGTCTCCATAGTCTATCAATTACTGACAGAGGTAAGTTAAAATCTCTCTGATGGCTGTGGATGTAGTTTAGTGGTGTCTCCATGAGTTCAATCCCCAGTATCCCTGCCCTCATACACAAAATCTCTTGAATGTGAATTTGTCTACTATTCTTGAAGTTTCATCAATTTTTATTTATATACACATGTTTCATATACATATATACATATAGATATACATATATATGTGGCCATGTTATTGGAAACATACAAATTTAGAATTCTTATAGATTCCTGATGAATTCTACCTGTTATCACTATGAAAAAATACTTTTTATCTCTAATAATGTTTTTGACCATTGACCATATGTCTCAGATCAGAGATATAGTAATGCATCGTTGATGATGGGGGTACTTCTAAGAAATGCCTTGTTAGACAATTTTGTTAATATGTAACTAACATAGAGTGCATGTGAACAAACCTAGGTACTATAGCCCTAGGCTACATGGTGTGTGTGTGTGTGTGTGTGTGTGTGTGTGCTACCACAGAGCTAGGTGTATAGCTTATTGTTAGTGCACTCATCTAGCATTTGTTGGGCC